>NC_041381.1:525160954-525235362 GCF_002162155.2 Triticum dicoccoides | reverse complement strand
ACAAAACCAGAGGGTGAGGGCTGGAGAGCTGGTAGGAGCCCTGAGTCGCGATGCTCAGGTACCCCCCTTTAACGCGCAAGCTTCGTCAGATGTCGACGCTCTACGTCCTCGGGTCCCGGCCCTTGAGCTAGTCTCAGCCGTCGCTGGTTTGCCAGGGCGCGATGCCGTGGACAAAGCCAGAGGGTGAGGGCTGGAGAGCAGGTAGGAGCCCTGAGTCGCGATGCTCAGGTACCCCCCCTTTAACGTGCAAGCGGCCGACACAAAGGAAGAAGGGGTGCCACGGACAGGCACCAAATAACAAGCATGATGGGTCGAATGCATAGCCAGAGAATAAACGCAAGAGGGATACGTGCCGCTGGGTCTGACCCGAGCGACTTGGGGATGATGAAGCCCGAGGGGCGCCCCCAACAAGGTAAGCTAAAAACATGAACAAAAGGGATACATGCCGCAGGGACGGACCCACGCGGCCTGGGAATGATGCAGCCCTGGGGGTGCTCCCAGCTGGAAATGAAACTTGAAAGGTGTCACCTGATAGTGTTGACGACGAAGGGGTGTTGAAGTAGCAGACGTAGCGGGCTGTGGGAGCCAATTTTCACGAGCCCCCAGGCCCAGGAGCCTCGGGGGGCTCCGGAGGCGCTGGTGGCTCCTCGCGAATCCATCTCCGCCAGGACTGCGGAATGCCTGGCCTCCTGAGCCTCCAGGATGCCCCTCATGAGGCGCTGGCGCACTGCAGCCGCGTTCGGCAAGCCGTAGGGCATGCGAACGTAGCTGTGGGGTGGGCCTTCGCAGCGCCCCACGCGTGAGGGCCAGAAGCGCTCCTGAGAGGCGGCTCAGTTGAGCCCTGGGATGTCGATGCAGACATGCAGCCCACCATCCTCGCCTGGATGGAGAGCTGCAGCGGGTAAGCGGCGGCTGCCACTCATGACTCTTGACTCCTGCAACTCCTGTGTGACCTGACTGACGAACTCCTGAGGGTTTGGCCCTCCTTGCTTTGCTCCTTCCTAAAGGAAACGTGCTCTGAAACACGCCTCCAAGTGGTGCCCAAACGCTTCCCTCGTGACCTTAGCAAGGTCGGTGGCCCTCCAGGGGGAGCCCCCGAGCCCTGCTTGAGGAGGGCGCCAGGCGCGCCTCCCTATGCGACAGAAGGAGGTGCCCCCTGAGCTGGCGCGGACCATGAGGGTCCTGCCTCCTGAGGGATCGGGCCTGGCGATGTCTTCTTCTTCTTGGGAGCGGCTTCGGGGAGCCTCCCGCTCCCGCGATCTGGATCTTCGAGTGATGCGGCCTGAAAAGCTCGCTCCAGGGAGCACACTGCGTCTCTTTCTTCACAGGGCCCCGTGATGACTCCACCGCTCCCTGGCATCTTGAGGACGTTGTAGCCGTAATGAGTCACGGCCATGAACTTGGTGAGAGCTGGGTAGCCGAGGATGGCGTTGTATGGCAGGTGGATGTGGGCGACATCGAAGTCAATGAGCTCGGTGCGGTAGTTGTTGCGGGCCCCGAAGGTGACAGGGAGGCGGACCTGCTCGATTGGGATTGTGGAACCGTCGGTGACTCCAGAGAAAGGCTTGGTTGGCTGAAGCTGATCGCAAGGCACTTGGAGATTGTTGAATGTCTCTACGGACAGGACGTTGAGCCCTGCCCCGCCGTCAATGAGGGTCCTGGTGACTTGCACGTTACTAATGGCTGGGGAGCAAAGCATTGGGAGGACTCCGGCTGTGGCCGCGCACTTGAGCTGATCCACTGAGCTGAACGTGATGGCACACGCCGACCACCTGAGGGGGCGCGTGGCTTCAAGCGTGGGGAGGACTGCATTCACTTTGCGGGCGAACTGCTTGAAGATGCGTTGAGAGGCTAGGGCCTGAGCTCCGCCCAGGATGCAGGCGATCGCGTGTGGCTCCTGGAAGCCCCCAACCCCCTCGTCCTGATGATGGTCCTCGTTTCTCCTTGGCTGCGGAGGCAGCGGGGGGAGGCCTGCGTTTCCTTGCGGGCGATCTTCACGAGGCTGATCCCTCCAGTCTTCCTCGCGAGCGATCTTCACGAGGCTGATCCCTCCAGTCTCCCTCGCGAGGCTGATCCTGCCAGCGATCCTCGCGAGGTCGATCGCGCCACCCTTGGCGTGGGCCGCTGTCTTCCTAGCGTCTTGCGTTCCTTCCTCCTCCTCGGCCGTAGCCACGATCATTGCGGTAGGGGCGCCGGCCGACCCTTCCTTCTCGCACGGCTCGGAGCTCTTGGCATTCGTTGGTGTTGTGAGTGTGGAGGTCGTGGTACACACAGTACTGGCTGCCGTTGAAAGATTCAGGCTGATCTCTGCCCCGCTTGGTGTCTGGTTCTGCCGCGAGCACGGCAGCCCCCTTGCGCTTCACGTCCTTGGCCTTGGATTTCTTCTCTTCCGTGTCTGTGGCTGGCAGCTCGAGAAGGGAAAGGCGCCCTTCCTTAGCCCTGGTGCACTTGGTTGCCAGGTTGAACAGCTCCAGGGAAGTGCACAGATCTTCATGCATTGCCAGCTCCTCCTTCATCTTGACGTCACGCACGCCGTCAGAGAAGGTTGAGACGATGGCCTTCTCGGTCACCCTGGGAATCTTGAGTCGTGCGCTGTTGAAGCACTGGATGTAATTCTGCAAGGTCTCCCCTGGTTGCTGCTTGATGCGGCGCATGTCGCTCATGGCGGGTGGCCGATCGCGAGTACCTTGGAAGTTGGCGATGAAACGGGTGTGCATCTCGTCCCAGGAGGAGATCGTGCCTGGAGCCAGGTTCAGGAGCCAGGTGCGGGCCCCGTTCTTGAGTGCCATGGGAAACCAGTTCGCCATGACCTTCTCATCCCCGTTGGAGGCTTCGATGCCTAGCTCGTAGAGCTGGAGGAACTCCGCAGGGTCGACCGTGCCGTCGTAGCGAGGGGGCAGGTCGGGCTTGAACTTGCAGGGCCACGCGATGCTGCGCAGCTCGGTGGTGAAGGCGCGGCAGCCTGCTGTGGCCACGGGAGGCCTCTAGAGACGAGGAGCTTGGTCTCGCGGGCCCCCATGCGCTGCAGCCAGGAGCAGCGCAGGGTCTTGGCACGCTGGAGCAGGAGCATGGTCGCGACGGACCGTAGCAGGGAGCACTCGGGCAGCTTCTTGGGGACGAGGAACCTCTTGGCAGCTCCGCTCTTGCTGCGCTGGCGCCAGACGGGGTGGGTTCCGTCCAGGGGCCACGCGCCTTGGGGCCAGGGCGCCTTCTTGAGGGGGAGGCGGCTGAGGCGCCCCCGGAGCTTCATTGCCCGCGTAGGGCGGGGTGCGGTGCAGCAAGAAGGACGACACGGGGGAGCCCCCCGCGGCGCGGACGAGCTCGGCGACAAGGTCGAGCCATTCTTCGTAGATATCGTCGACCGGGCGGTAGTGCAGGAGCTCGTTTGCTGCGATGAGGGCAGCCCGTGCCCCCATGGCCGTGCGGGGTGCGCGGGACGAAGAGCCGGCCGGGGCGAGCGAGGGAGTGGCAGTGCGGCCGTCTCGCCTCATGGATGGATGCTGCGATGATGCCTGCTGCTTGTTCCCCGCCGGGCCGGTGGCGGCGTTGACGGCGGGCGACGGGGAACGACGGGGGTGGCCATCGACGGGGGCCGTCTAGGCGACGCGGGAAGCGAGAGCGGCTCGGCGCTCGGCATGGGCCCGACGAGCATCCGACATGGACGTGATGGTCGGTGAAGAACAGGGCGGTGGAAGACAAATTCCGGCGCACCCCTACCTGGCACGCCAAATGTTGGATTTGGGGTTCCGGCAGACCCTATAGATTCGAACACTAGGGTGCGCGCGGAGATTTTTCCTTCTACCTACCTGCACCTCACCGCCTCGCTAGGAACTGAGCAATCAAAGGAACAACACAAGAGACACATAGTTTATACTAGTTCGGGCCACCATTGTGGTTTAATACCCTACTCTAGTTTGTGGTTTGGTGGATTGCCTCTTGGGCTGATGATGAACAATACAAGGAAGAACAGCCTCGCGAGGGTCTGTTCTTGGCTGGTGCGATGAACTGCTAGGGGGAGTTCAGTCGCTCTCTCTGGATGCTTCTTTTGATCCATCTACCCTGGGGGTGGCTAGTCCTATTTATAAGCAAAGGCCCTGGGCCTCTTCCAAATATTGAGCGGGAAGGGCGCCAACAAATGGCCATTTTGAAGGGGAACATCTAGTACACTTATCCTGACTAAAGTTGGTCCTCGCCTGTCAAAGGCTCTGGTGGCGATGCCTTCCTGGGCTACACAATGACCTCCATCCTGCTGTTGCGACGGTCTTGGTCTTGTTGCACCGGAATGGATGCCTTTGCTTGATGCTCTCGCCTGCGCTTGCTCCCTTTGCACCAAAGGGGAAAGAAGGACAGTGTGTGGGCTGGCGCCCGCCTGGCACCCTTGGTCGTCATGGCTTGCGTCATGGGCACCTCGCAAGGTACCCCTCCTTGATCTCTCCGCCTCCTCGCGAGCCAGCCTGACGAGGCCGTGCCTGAGGAAGCCTTCTGTCATCCGCCCCGCGAGGCTTGGCCCCTCGCGAGGGTCTTGAGCTCGTGTTGATGAAGATGGGCCATGCTGGGCCGCCCCTTGAGCCATGCCGCAGGCAGACAAGTCTGGGGACCCCCGTTCCCAGAATGCCGACAGTGTGCCTGAACTCGCGAGCAACCATCCGGGTATGCTTCTCACTTCTTTGTTTTTGATCTTTTTATTTCTTGGTGGGGGCACGCTGGCGTACCCACTGGGTGTAGTCCCCAAGTTTCGGGCCGGCTGCTGAGCAGGCGGTCCGAAACTTTAACTTGCGAGCACCATGTGCTAACTCGTTCTGGCATCTCTATTGCAGGATTACCACAACCTTCGCGCGGCCACCTTCAACTCTGGAGTCCGGGAGCTGGAGAGGCAGAACGCCAACTTGTTAGAGAGCCGGAGTAAGTCTTGGATTTTCTTTTCTGCGAGGGCGCGCTGGCGCACCCGCGGGCTATAGTCCCCGAGATTTGGGCCGACTGCTGAGCAGTCGGGCCGGATCTCCCCGGCAACTATATTTCTTTGGTTGATCACTGATAACTTCTTTGTTCTGCCGGGGCGCGATGGCGCACCTACGGGCTATAGTCCTCGAGATTCGGGCCGACTGCTGAGCAGTCGGGCCGGATCTCCCCGACAATTGCATCCCTTCCTCATCGAATGTTGATGTCCTTTCCCTTATTCTCTCTTGGCAGAGGCCAACGCCACCTTGCAGCAGCAGCTGGGGGTAACCAACACCGCACTGCACGCCAAGGAAGGCGGAGTGCAGTAAGCTGGCCGAGGAGCGTGACCGACTGGTCACGCAGCTGGCGGAGCAGACGGGGCGTCTCCAAAGTGCTCAGAAGGAGGCGAAGGTGAAAGAGACCAACCTCCTTGCTGAGTTTGAGATCGAGCGCTCCGTCTGGGCCGACAAGGAGGCTCAGCTGACTGCCGGCTTTGGTAGCATTGAGGACATGGTCGATGGTAAGCTTCCTCTTTTTTCTTTCTTTGAGTTGCCGGCCTCTGCTTAGGCCGACCGTTTGCTTTTAACTTCTGTCTTCTTTGCTTTTTCACCCAAGCAGACTTCTTCCTAGGCCACTCCGTTGCTGCGAACCAGGCCATTGAGGCTTTTCACGAGGAGCGGAGGGCAGAAGGCGTGCAGATTGCCACCGACGCTCCCTGGACCCTTAACGTGCAGCTTCTCAGCATCCAGGCCCGCCTTCGACCGGCTCACCAGATGCTGCGTCATCTTCAACGTGTTGGGGACCAGGCGATCTCCGCCCTCTGGCCACGCATGCTGGCTCCGTGCACACCCAGTTGGACTGTCGACTGGGTGGAGGTGGCGGCCGGTCGCCTGGAGGCCTGGAAGGGCTCTTCAGCCTGGGCTAGAGCGCGCCGGGCTCTGGAATTCGTCAAGGCATGGTACCCCGGGATAGATCTAGCCTAGCTGACCACGTTCCAGCAGGAGGCGCAGGAGGAGCTGGTGGCGGTGGAGGACGATCTTGTCAAGCAGGTGGCGGCGATCACCGACTACACCGACACCAGCGTCTTCATCCCGGAGCTGGTTGACAAAGGCGCCGAGGCGCCACCGGAGTGGTTCAGGCTGAATCCGGAGGACAACAAGGAATCGGCTAAGGTGATTGATTCCAGCAACGAAGGGGAGGATGCAGAGGACAAGGACAACGAAGAGGACATGCCGAAGGTCGGAGCGGATAGCCAGCCGCAGCCTGACCGTGCCTCGAGCAACGATCCATGCTCAAGCGCGCCGACTGCTGCTGAAGGAGACCAAGCGGAGATCAACCAGCCGTCCGTTCCACCAACTAGCACTGCCGACTCTGTCGTCCAGCCATCTAGTGCTCTAATCGACGCTGCTGACTCCACCGTCTGGTTGGAACCCTCCGCTACTTCTTAGGCCATCGCCTTTGTTTTCCCTATTTATCGGTCTCGACAAACTTTGTTAAATTTGCACAATTCCACCCGCGGGGTGTATTTCAAACTCTATTGAATGCTGGCCAATGGGCCTTTGCTATGTAAATATTCTTTGTCACAAATTATGCTTTAATTGCCAATTTCCGACTTTCCTTACTTTCTGCCCCTTGCTTTTTTCCTTTGCCACCCTCCCTTTGCTATCCTTTGGCCGGTCGAACGGCCGCTCTACGGACTGCGGCTGGGCCAAGTGCTTAGCTACTTTCGGGAGGGCAAGTACTTAGACGGTTGGAGCGTTGGCAAGGTAAATAGAAGCCGGTCGGTCGGCTTCTCAGTAGCCGGTCGAGTAGGCGGGATGCCGGCCTCGGCTATGTGCGCCTTTTTTTTCCTTAGCCCTTTTTGGTATGGGCACCATTTTTGCAACTCCTGTCCGCCGTACAGTCGCTCTACGAGTTGCGGCTTCTGACATGTGAAGTTTTCTGGTGCCGACACACTACTTGCCCGACTGCAGGAGACGACACATAGTAGAAGGCGGCGAGCCCCCTGGGCCGACTAGTCGAGCCCGGTGGCAGGCGGAATAATGAAACGATGCATTCATGGGCATACTTCTTATCATATAGATAAAGAGGGTAGTCCCCGAGTTCTTCTCGGGGGCCCGGAGTCTTCGTACTTAATACAAAAGGTAGCGTGGTACATACTGCTTTTAACTGTAAAATCTTCGGAGGAGGTTTGCATTCCATGGCCTCTCCATCTCCTTGCCTGAGTCGTCTCTTTTGCGTGCTCTGGGATTCTGAGCGTTGATCAGGTAGTAGGAACCGTTGCCCAGCACTTTTCTAACGATTAAAGGGCCTTCCCAAGGTGCCGAGAGCTTGTGCTGGCCGGCTATTCATTGTATCAGCCGGAGCACAAGGTCTCCCTCTTGGAAGGATCTTGGCTTGACCTTGCGATTGCAGTACCGGCGTAGACTCTGCTGGTAGATGGCGGACCGGCTGAGTGCTAACAGCCGTCCCTCTTCCAGCAGGTCGACGCCGTCCTCTCATGCTTATTTGGCCTCCTCCTCGGTGTACATGGTGACTCGAGGGGAGTCAAATTCTATGTCCGTCGGGATGACGGCTTCGGCACCGTAGACAAGGAAGAAGGGCGTGAAGCCGGTTGACTTGTTTAGAGTTGTGCACAAGCTCCAAAGGACGACCAACAACTCATTGAGCCAGCAGATAGCTGAACGCTCTAGAGGCACGACATCGGGGCTTGATGCCGGACAAAATTAGGCCGTTTTCTCACTCCACTTTGCCGTTTGACTGCGGATGGGCAACGGACGCTAAGTCCAGTCGGATGCCCTGTGTCGCGCAGAAACGAGCCAAGGCTCCTTTGGCAAAGTTTGTGCCGTTGTCGGTGATGATGTTGTGTGGTATGCCGTACCGAGTGGTGATGTCGGCGATGAAAGTCACGGCAGTCGGCCCATTCAATTTCTTGGTTGACTTTGCTTCTATCCAGTTGGTGAACTTGTCCACCGCGACAAGCAAATGAGTCATGCCGCTGCGACCCGTCTTGAATGGCCCTACCATGTCCAGCCCCTAGATGACAAAGGGCCAGGCGATGGGAATGGCCTTGAGTGCTGAAGCCGACATATGTGGCTTGGAATGGAACTTCTGGCACCCTTTGCACTTCTGGACCAAGTCTTTGGCGTCTTCTAGAGCAGTCGGCCAGAAAAAACCATGGCGGAAAGCTTTGGCAACAAGTGATCTTGAAGCCGCATGGTGACCGCATTCACCTTGGTGGATATCCTTGAGGATTGCTTGGCCCTGGTCCGGCTGCACACAGCGCTGGTACACACCAGTGACACTCCGCCGCACCAGTTCTCTGTTGACGATGGTGTATGCTGCTGCCCGTCATTGCACTTGTCAGGCTGAGATCTCATCAGTAGGCAGTTCTTTGTTCACCAGAAAGTTGAGGATGGGTTGAGCCCATGATGGTGCTGCTATTTCTTCGACTGCCACAACTGCAACTTGTACAAGGGCGGTTGGGCCGGGAGGCGGTGGGTTGGAGTTGGCTGCCGCCTATTGAGTTGAAGAAGTCCCCGGGCCGACTTCTGCAATCCCCGGGCCGGGTTCTGGAGTCCACGGGCTGGGTGCGACCACTGTAGTCCCCGGGCCGTCTGCCGAAGTTCCCGCGCCGGCTTCTAGGGACCTCAAGTCAGATCCAACTGCTTCGGGAGGGGCCAACACAAAGATGGAGTCTGATTCTGGCGACTGCTTGATAGACGGCTTGAGGAGGCGCCGTAGAGCGACGCCGGCTGGTATTGCTTGTCGGGTGGAGCCGATCCATGCCAGGGCATATGCTTGCTCGTTGTCATTTCTTGGCACATGGAGGAACTCGCACCCCTCAAAGTATCCACTGAGTTGCTGTACGAGGAAGCGGTAGCTTGCCATATTTGCATCCTTGGCATCCGAGTCGCCTGACGACTGCTGGACCACCAAGTCGGAGTCACCATAGCACAGGATCTGGTGAATGTCGAGTTCCTTGGCAAGCCGGAGCCCGTGTATGAGTGCTTCGTATTCAGCTACGTTGTTGGAGGCGGCAAACTGGATTTGCAGCACATATCTGAGCTTGTCGCCTTTGAGAGAGGTGAGGACGATGCCGGCTGCCAGACCGGTGCGCATTTTTGATCCATGAAAGTGGATCCGCGAATGGGTGGAGTCTAGCACTGGCGGCAGATACTGGGTCTCGGACCAGTCTACGAGGAAGTTGACCTGCGCTTGTGACTTGATGGCGGTGCGAGGCTGGTAGTAGATGGTGTAGGGGGGCAGATCTATGGCTCATTTGGCCACTCGGCCTGAAGCATCTCGGCTTCCAATGATCTCAGCAAGCGGAGTGGTGCAGAAAATAGTAATTGGGTGCTCTTGAAAGTAAGGCTTGAGTTTCTTGGCGGCAAAGTGCACACCATAGCACATCTTCTGATAGTGGGGGTAGTTCTGCTTGGAGGCGGACAACACTTCACTCAGGTAATACATCGGCCTCTGGACTGGCAGTGCTCTGCTTTCCTCCTTGCGCTCCACCACTATGACTGTGCTGACCACCCTACTGGTGGCGGTGATGTAGAGGAGCATGGGCTCCTTATCAGTCGGGGCCGCTAGGATAGGCGTGGTAGTTAACATCTTCTTGAGCTGGCGGAAAGCTTCGTCCGCCTTATCGTTCCTCTAAAAAAAGTGGTTTTCTTCATGAGCTGGTACAGGGGGAGAGCCTTCTCGCCCAGCCGACTGATGAATCGGCTGATATGTGCCAGGCAGCCGGTGAACTTTTGCACGTCCAGCAGTCGTGATGGCCTTGATCTTCACATGGTTGCACTCTATGCCACGCTCTGAGACCAGGAAGCCAAGGAGTTGGCCGACTGGTACTCCAAAGATGCATTTCTTTGGGTTGAGCTTGATTTGAAATCGGCGCAAGTTATCAAATGTCTCTGTGAGGTCTTCTAGAAGCATGCCATGCTTCTCCGTCTTTGAGGGAGTCTTGGATTAGGGGGCATTCGGACAGCCGGACTATATACTTTGGCCGGACTGTTGGACTATGAAGATACAAGATTGAAGACTTCGTCCCGTGTCCGGATGGGACTCTCCTTTGTGTGGAAGGCAAGCTTGGTGATTCGGATGATTAGATCTCCTTCTCTGTAACCGACTCTATGTAACCCTAGCCCCCTCCGGTGTCTATATAAACCAGAGGGCTTAGTCCGTAGGACAAGAACAATCATGATCATAGGCTAGCTTCTAGGGTTTAGCCTCTACGATCTCATGGTAGATAAACTCTTGTAATACTCATATCATCAAGATCAATCAAGCAGGAAGTAGGGTATTGCCTCCATCGAGAGGGCCTGAACCTGGGTAAAACATCGTGTCCCTGGTCTCCCGTTACCATTAGCCTTAGACGCACAGTTTGGGACCCCCTACCCGAGATCCGCCGGTTTTGACACCAACATTGGTGCTTTCATTGAGAGTTCCACTGTGTCGTTGCGGTAAGGCTTGATGGCTCCTTCAATCATCAACAATGATGCGGTCCGGGGTGAGACTTTTCTCCCCGGGCAGATCTTCGTATTCGGCGGCTTCCCACTGCGGGCCAATTCGCTTGGCCATCTGGAGCAGATCGATAGCTACGCCCTGGCCATCAGGTCAGATTCGGAAACTTGAACTACACAGCCGACATCCGCAGAGACTTGATCTTTGACGGGTTCGGGCCCGCGTTAGGAGCGCCAAATGATGACGACGAGCATGACTTAAATCTGTCATCGGACAGAATTCGGGATATCGCACTGACTGCAGCTCCGGACTTCAATCTGGAGTAGATCGTGCCGTCCGAGGATAGGTGGATGGACCCTGTCATGGAGGCCGCACACTCATCGGCGTTGGAGCCGAACACAGACTCCACCTCTAAGGAAATCTGTGTCACCGGACCCCCGGACTTGTCTCCGGCCATAGGTTCCGGACCGCGTGCATTCGTGCCCATCGAATCTGATTGGGCACTAATCATGGAGTTCACCACCGCGGATATCTTTCAGCACTCACCCTCTAGTGACGTGCTAAATTCGTTAAGGTCTCTCTCTTTGTCAGAAGACCCTTGGCCAAACTATGTCCGGCTCGAGTGGGATATGGACGACGAAGAAATTTGCTGCCTACCCACCACCCACTTAATAGCCACTGTCGATGACTTATCCGACACGCTTGACTTCGACTCCAAAGACATCGATGGTATGGACGTCTATGCGGGAGATGATATAGAACCACCGCCCGCAGGGCGCTGAACAGCCACCTCAACATATGATATATACATGGTGGATACACTCAAGGAGAACAACGGCGACAAAAAAGGACGCTGTCACATCCCTGGTCCTGTTATGCACTAGGCTAGACCCTCATGTGAGCATCATGTTTTAATTCAAGTGAAATTTGAATTGAGGAATTTTCAAAGCCTCAGAAGACCTCTAAAAATAACCAACATTTAAATTTCATCAAATGAGTCCAAAGAAATGTTCCTGTTACTCTGTGAAAATATTGGTAAGAGGTAAAATTCGAACCAATATTTTTGGAATCACAGAATTATTTATTTTTGGGCCTTTGACTTAAACCAATGACATATTTGAGTTGAATTTATTTCTATTATATAAGAAATAAAGTTCAAATATTTTTGTAAGTTGCCTGTGACCTTGGACTAGTTCCTGAGCTCACATCCAATTTACAGAAAGTTTTAGAAAAATGATTTGATATTTTAAATCAAATCAAAACCAATTGCAGAAAATAGAAAAGAGAAATAAAACAGAGCAGAGACAACTTACCTGGCGCCAGCAACCGGCCCAGCTCCTGTGCAGGCAGCCCACCTGTGCGGCCCAGCCCACCAGGCGCCTTCCCCTGTCGCCTTCCTCCTCGTGCCAGTAGGCAGAGGAGGGACACCGCGACGCCGCCGAGCTCGCCACGCCACCACCCTGCCTGGCTGCCTCCTCCTCTCCCTGGGCGTCTCCCGCAGCTCCACGCCACCCCTGGAACCCCCTCGCACTCTCCTCTCTCCCTGGACCTTTCTCCCTCCTCTGCTCTCTCTCCCCACGACGCCACCGAACATGGCCGTCGCCGCCGCTCGCCACCACTGCGGCCACAGCCACTTCCTCGCTCCCTCTCTGCGTACCCGAGCTCAGCCCGGACCCCAAGCCCCTCTACGTCGACCCACTGAAGCCCAGATGCCCCAAGACGATGCCGCGGCGCTTCTTCCCTGACCATGGCCGCCGGATGCCGCCGTCCGATTCATCCTCTCCGCCGTCTCCCCGAGCATGCCGACCTGCTCTTCGAACTCACCGTGAGCCCCTGTCCATTTCCCCTCTCTCCCCGTGCCCGTCCACGCCTTCTAACCACCGTGGCTGTCGGAGCCGACAGCTCCTCGCCGCCGGCCATGGCGCCGCCGTGGCCAGAGGCCAAACCAGCCGCTTCCGCACGCGTCATCGTTCTCCTCACCTCACCAGGAGCACGCCGAACACACCAGCGCCTCTCCTAGTGCACTTCCACGTCGAAACGCCCGACGCCCGAACTCCGGCCGCCGCCAGGAGCTCGTTTCCGGCGAACCCCGGCCTCCCTTTACCCAGCTGCGTGCGCCCCTAGATGCGCGGGAGCACGGGCTCCATCTTGGTGCCCTCAGCGCGACCAGCCGCGGGCTGTAGCGCCGTCCCGAGCAACTCCGGCGAGGTCTCGCCGTCGCCGTGGTCGCCGGCGTCACTTGCTGACGTGGCTGGCTTAATTAGCCACTAAACACCGCACCGTGTCACTGGCACTGGGCCCCACGCTTTAATTAATCTTAGTTTATTTTCTGTTTAGTTTAATCTAATTGCAGTGGCCCCACGCGTCAGTTTTGACCGTGCTGACGTGGCCGTTGACTGGGCCCACACGTCAGCGGCACTAACCAGCCCCAGTCACTGACCAGTGGACCCCACTGGTCAGGTTTGACCAGCAGCAGCGTCTATTGACCTGCTGACGTCATAGTGACGCAATGCTGACGCAATAAGTATTTTCTGGATTTATTTTTATACAGGAAATTCCAGAAAATGCCTAAAACTTCTAAAATTCATAGTAATTCAACCGTAGCTCCAAATCAAACAAGTTATATATGAAAAATGATCAGAAAAATTCAAGGAATCCATCTGTACCATTTTCATGCATGTTCGAACAACTTATGCCTACTGTTTAGGACAAATCATGTAAATGGCATTTGAATTTCACATATGGAGTTTGAATTTGAACTTAGGGTTCAAACCAACTTCATTTAACTTTGTTGCTAGTTGCATTAGCTCAAACCACAGCATATTGCCATGTCATGATCATGCATCATATTGTGCATTGCATTGATTGTGTATCTTCCTTGTTTGTCGGTATTTGTCCCCTCTCAGTAGACGATGTTCCGACGATGAGATCGATGACACCGATGAAGAGCTATATTATCTTCAGAAGTGCCAGGCAAGCAAAACCCCCTTGTTCATTCCGATACAATCCTACTCTCTCGCTCCTGCTCTCTTTTAATGCATTAGGACAACACCGATTCATCTGTTACTTGCCGCGGTAGCTGAACCCCTTTATCCTTTGCATGACCTGTCATTTCCACAGTAAATAGATGAAACCCACTAGCATGAGTAGGAGTTGTTTGAGCCCTGTTGTGCCTACTCATTCATGCTTGTTTGTCATGCCTGCTACTGCTTAGAGTTGAGTCAGGTCTGATTCATCGGGGATGAATCAGAGGTGTGTGAACATGCCCTACCGTTGAGAGCTAAGTGTGTGAACACGATTTGGTAAAGGTAGCGGTGAGAGGCCATGTAGGAGTACATGGTGGGTTGTCTCATTGCAGCCGTCCTCAGGAACTGAGTTCTGTGTTTGTGATCCATGAACAGTTACTACCACGCATTGGAATGCTTAAGTGCCCCTCTCGGCTTCTTAATCACCCTTGTTCTCTGTCCAGGAGTTGCAACTAGTTTCTGGTGTTTGTAGGTAGTGTTAGTAGTCTACCAAGTGGCACTCGGTACAGGTGGGCTTGGGACAGACTAGGCACAGTGGCCCGGTGTACCAAGTGGCACCCGGATGGTGGGCTTGGGAACCCTGCTCACATCGTTTGGGGCCGTGAGCGACACCCCGGCCGGATCTCCTTGCGGATGGAACCCGAATAGGCGATAAACCTGGACGAGAGACTTGAGTGTTTAGGTAGGCCGTGGCCGACTCCCTCGCCCGGCTTCCGCTTGAAGGTTGCCGAGGTACATGACGTGTACAGGGCGATAAGTGGCGAGAGCGTGTGTGAAGAAGTACACCCCTGCAGGGTTATCATTATCTATTCGAATAGCCGGATTCCTCGGATATGGAAACTTGGACCCCTTGCATAATTCATAGACAAGTGAAAGTGGATACTCTAAAATATGCAAGATAAGCGTGAGTGCTATGGATGGCGTTCTCATAGGGAGACAGGAGCGGGTCCATAGTGGTGTATTGATATGGTGAATATGTGGACTCGTGTGCGCCACCTCAAGAGTTACTTGCAGTCGTAGTTCAGGTTAGCCACCGAGTCAAAGCTGGCTTGCTGCAGTTAAACTCCACCACCCCCTTTGTTGATAATGATGCATATGTAGTTAGTTCTGATGTAAGTCTTGCTGGGTACATTTGTACTCACGTTTGCCTATTTTATGTTTTTGTAGAGAGACTTCAGTCTCACTAGTAGTTCCGCATGGACTTCGATGTTTAGCTTGTTACCTCAGCTACGATCTTGTGCCCTCGGCAGGGTCTGGTAGATAGTCAGGCTTTTCAGCCTTTTTCATTTATAGTTGTCTGTACTCAGACATGTTAAGCTTCCGCTTGTGCTTTGACTTGTATGCTCTGAGTGTTGGGTCATGAGACCCATGTTTGTAATATCTCGCTCCTCGGAGCCTATTGAATAAAATACTTGAGTTGTAGAGTCATGTTGTGATGCCATGTTGTATTTGCACATATCGAGCATATTGTGTGTATGTTATTGAAATGCTTGGTATGTGTGGGATCTGACTATCTAGTTGTTTATCTTTAGTAGCCTCTCTTACCGGGAAATGTCTCCTAGTGTTTCCACCGAGCCATGGTAGCTTGCTACTACTCCGGAACACTTAGGCTAGCCGGCATGTGTCCTTCTTCGTTCCTGTGTCTGTCCCTTCGGGGAAATGTCACGCGATGAATACCGGAGTCCTGTTAGCCCGCTACAGCCCGGTTCACCGGAGTCCTGCTAGCCCAGTGCTACAGCCTGGATTCACTCGCTGATGACCGACACGTTCGATGCTGGGTCATGGATGCCTGTCCCTGTAAGTTTGTGCCACTTTGGCTTTACGACTAGCCATGTCAGCCCGGGCTCCTTATCATATGGATGCTTGCGACACTATCATATACGTGTGCCAAAAGGCGCAAACGGTCCCGGGCAAAGGTAAGGCGACACCCGTGGGAATACCGTGCGTGAGGCCGCAAAGTGATATGAGGTGTTACATGCTAGATCGATGTGGCATTGAGTCGGGGTCCTGACAGATGCAATGGAGGATAACCCCCCCGGGCAGAAACCAAAGCGACGGTGCAGACGCCACTCTAAGTCCAGCCACAGTAAAAATAGCGACAACAGCACCAGAAAAATTGACACCCCGGTCGACTCCAAAGGCAACAGCGACCCCATGGTCCCAGCGATGGAGCAGGATGAGCCAGGGCACGCCAAACATAGCCTGGAGCAGACGCCCGATCATGGCGATCCCGAGGGTAGAACTCATCAACCTGCCTCCGGAGAGGAGGACCGTCCGGACGACGATGCATTCATCATTCCGGAAAAACGTTTGGAACAAGAGAACCTCCATAGAATGCTTATGGCCACCGCGAGGAGCCTGAAGAAACAGAAGCAAAGGCTTAAAGCCGCGCAGGATAAGCTCAATCGCAGATGGAATAAGGTGCTAGACACTGAAAGAAAGTATGGCGACGATCGCCGCACAAAGAGCTACCCAAAGCGCAAGCTGCTGCCCGAATTCGACGAGGAGGCCATAAAGCCCATTCCGCCGAAAAACAATACGGCTGATCAGCCGGACCGGCCACCCCGTGGCCGCGCCAGGGCGGCCAATGATGCCGCACACAAGCCAGCACACGATATACGTGAGCTCCTGGACAAAAAAGCAGGTGCAAACAGGTCCATCTATGGATCTAAGAAGCACGCCACGGCACAGGATTACATACACCAAAACATTCATACTGATCGAATACCAGCTCGGAATCAACACCAACAACCATCAACAACATGCCACGACATGCCCAGATACAGAGGTGCCGCACACCCCTTGTGTTTCACCGACAAAGTGCTGGATCACAAATTTCCACAGGGATTCAAACCTGTGAATATAGAGGCATACAACGGAATGACAGTCCCTTGGGTTTGGATTGAGGATTTCATCCTTCATATCGACATGGCTCATGGTGATGATCTCCATGCCATTAAGTATCTGCCCCTCAAGTTGAAATGACCAGCTCGACGTTGGTTGAAAAGCCTCCCCGAAAACTCAATTGGAAGTTGGGAGAAACTTGAGGATGCTTTCAGGGCCAAATTTCAAGGGACCTATGTCCGACCTCCGGATGCAGATGATTTAAGTCACATAATACAACAACCCGGAGAGTCAGCCCGTAAGCTTTGGAACAGATTTCTCACTAAAAAGAATCAAATTATTGATTGTCCGGATGCCGAATCCTTAGCGGCCTTCAAGCACAGTATCCAAGATGAATGGCTCGCCAGACACCTCGGCCAAGAAAAGCGGAGGACAATGGCGACCCTAACAAGCCTCATGACCTCCTTTTGCGCGGGTGAGGACAGCTGGTTGGCCAGTAGAAGCACCAACGACCAAGGCACATCCGAAATTAGGGATGGCAACGGGAAGCCACGACGCAAGAAAAACAAGCATCTACACAATGAAGAGAGTCCAGACAACACGGCGGTCAACTCCGGATTCAGGGGCTCTCGACCGGGTCAACAGAAGAAGCCATTTAAAGGCTGCAAAGATGGACTGTCCAACCTGAACAAGGTCCTGGACAGATTATGTCAAATCCATGGCACTCTCGAAAAACCTGGAAATCACACTCACAGAGAATGCTGGTCTTCAAGCAGGCCAGCAAGATAAACACCAAACACAAAGGAAGGGAGACGCCAAGTGAGGACGAGGATGAGCCTCGCTAGCCAAACACTAGGGGACAGAAAAAATTCCCACCAGAAGTCAAAACAGTGAATATGATCTATGCAACTCATATACCGAAGAGAAGGCACAAGCGCGCACTCAGAGAGGTATACGCTGTAGACCCCATCGCCCCCAAATTCAACCCCTGGTCGGCCTGTCCGATCACTTTTGATCGTAGGGATCATCCGACTAGTATTCGGCATGGCGGATCGGCTGCCTTGGTGCTCGACCCAATAATTGATGGATACCATCTCACTCGAGTCCTTATGGACGGCAACAGTAGCCTTAATTTGATATATCAGGACATTGTCCGCAAAATGGGGATAGACCCGTCGAGAATCAGCCAAAGTAATACTACCTTTAAAGGGGTAATACCAGGCGTTGAGGCCCGCTGCACGGGCTCCCTCGTATTAGAGGTTATATTCGGTTCTCTCGACAACTTCTAAAGTGAAGAACTAATCTTCGACATCGCTCCATTCCGAAGCGGCTATCACGCACTACTCGGAAGAACGGCCTTCACCCGCTTCAACGCAGTACCGCACTACGCCTACCTCAAACTCAAGATGCCCGGTCCACGTGGCGTCATCACAGTTAGTGGAAACACAGAGCATTCCTTACATGCGGAAGAATACATGTCGGCTCTAGCAGCCGAACACTAAGCGGCCTCTCCAACCAGAGTACATGATCGGTCGTCAAGACCACGAACACGGTTAGACGAGTCCGACGCACCGCCGGTGGTAATAGCTCAGATAAACCTGAGCTGGGGTCAATAGATACACCCCCATAGGCGGTGCTAGGGGCTGCAAACATGTAACAAAGCCCACAGTTCGACTTGACCCTATTAATACAACAATCTATAGCATTTTCATGTTTCATTGAGAATAACCAACTTCTCGCACAATTACACCAGACTCTTTTACCTGGGTGTTTTTCCTTTTTTTCCTACAGATGACAATCGTGCTACACCCTTCCAGGATACGGCACAACTGAGACAAAGGCGCAGACATGCAGCAAGGCCCCCTCAAAGGTTTCTCTTTAGATTAAGCCCCTGTGTAAACCTTTTTTAATGTCTCTTGTTGCTTGACATCCCACGGGTATTTAATACACCCACGAGGGATACTGGCATTATTGGCATTTCGCCACGACAGATTAATGCATGTACCTGGAAATATAGGGTTCATTATCGAGGGCGTTACTCAGGCCAGTATATGTTATTAAGTCCTAATACCTTCGGGAGTGTTCGGCATCACGAGTTTGGCCTTATATGCATCAGCTCCGAATCATGTCTTTGGTCAAATGTCGGGTTTGCCTAGCTCCTGGGTTTGCTGCCTTATGTTCCGTTCTATCAGCTAAGGTGGCCAAAGGAGAACTACTGCGATTGTGCCGTGGTTATTCCGGATGAGCACCTCAGTAGAGAAAGCCGAAAACTGACTGTCATGATACAACGAGAGACTGGTCAACCACTTGATGACTTATTGGAATCTTCGGGATTCCTCCGCATTAACGAAGGACCGTTTCCCGGTCATGTGCATATGCGCACCGTAATCGGATGAACGCGGAAGTACCAGGGGCTATATAGTAGCCCCACCGTCAAACTCCTATGGCTAGGTGAAAGTGTTAAAGCTATATAGTCTGGTTGCCTTGTTCTACGTGCGATCACCTCAATGGACCAAGACGTTGGATCAAGTGTGATTACGCACATCTTCGCGAACACCCCCGTATTATATGTGTGGGGGCTGAAGCCAACGACTGCAAACTTTCAGGTTATATACGTACATAAACGGCCGCACAGGAGGCACTACAATACTTCCGGGCAAAAGTATAAACACAACCTTTATAATTAAAATAACATTGTTTTTACAATCGAAAGACTTGTCACTCGAACATCATACTCTTCGAGCATTGAGCCTCTATTAAACGGGCGCCTTCTAGGACTTGCTCAAAATAGTGCTCGGCCGGGTCCTGGCTTCCTGCCGGACTCTGGGTTGCAATACCGGTGGCCTCCATATCTGCCCAATATGTTTTAACACGGGCAAGAGCCATCCGCGCACCTTCTATGCACGCCGACTTCTTTACAGCATCCATACGCGACACAACGCCAAGGAATCATTGCACTAAACCAAAGTAACTATTCGGCCTTGGTCCCTTCGGCCAAAGATGATCTATGACAGATCTCATTGCAAGTCCGGACAACCTATGAATCTCGGCCCAAGCGGCCATCCTTTCATTCAACGGCAGTGGACGCATTGGAGCACTGAACTGCGACCAAAACAACCTTTCCTCCTCATGATCTTGCTGATCCTTGAAGAACTTGGTCACATCAGTAGTACTTTTCGCCAGGTCCACATACGCGTCTCCAGCACTGCATAACTGATCCAGAGGAGCGTACTTTGGATCTCCGAACTTCATCCGCAACAAATAGGAACTCCCAGCCGCGATATTTCTGGCTTGTCGAAGCTCCTCCCGCACAGCTCTGACTTTAGAGCGTGTCTCCTTGGCTGCATCCAAGTCCTACTTCAGGTCAGCCGCCTTCTCTTGGCCCTCCTTCTCAAGAAGCTCATATCATCTGGCGTCATCTCTCAGCTCCATAGCCATCTCGACTATTTTATCTTCGCTCCGGTGATGAGCCGCTTGTTCGGCTCTTAACTCCTCGACCACCTTTAGGGCAGCCACATTGCTTATCCTGGCTTGTTTTTTGGCTAGGGCAAGTCTCGCCCTTAGGGCCTCCATGGCAGCAGACCCATCTGCAGCCACAACATATCATAGATATTAGCATCATGCTCCTCTTGATATTTGCTGATAATCCAAAAGAAAACACATACCCTATGACTCGTCAAGCCGCTTGTTCACAAGTGCGATGTCGGCATCCGCCACATCAAGCTGTCGCCTCAGTTCGGCGAATTCAGCAGTCCGGTCAACCGCCGAACCCTTAGCCATCTGCACATAATACAGTGCGATCATTACTTGGGAGTGTGATCCTCCGTTTGCCGCCTAGGGCTCGCAACCAGAATCTCAGGGGCTACTATCTACATGGAGCACACCTAGCGTGTGCGGCACAACCAAAAGATTATGTACTTTGTTGCGTATCTCAAAGCCTTTGAGCAGGCTCGTAAAAGCTTCATTCAACCCACTTTTGGCGGGTGAAATCCTCTCAAACACCGTACCCATCAAAGTACGGTGAACATTTGAGAGAGCAGCCCGCTCCAGAAGGCCCGTCAGTGTGTCTGGCTGAGTGCCAGACAGTCCCGGACTCTTCCTATTGCCCTCCTTGGGAGTCGAATACTCCGGGCTTCGAGTGGCCGAAGCATTAACCTCTGGCCCTGATGGATCAAGAATCCTCCATGACAACACCTCGGGGTCTCCCGCTCCATGGGGCGGGGAGGCAGGTGGGCTTTCACTCTCCATCATCTCTGGAAGAGGATCCCTCGAAGACGAACTCTATTGAGAAGGGCTACAAGCCGGACTACAAGAGATAGATCTTGACTATTACTCTCAGAGGAAAAGCAGTATATATTTATTAAAATACTTTTAATCCACTTACAGCTTGGTGGAAGGCTGGCCCGTTTGCGGGTGTTGTGCGGAGAGGACGCCCTCTGGGGCGGGGCTCCCTGGCGAAGGTTTCTTCCCTAGTTTGGACGCCTCCGCTTCCAGATCCTCGGAGGCGGCCCTTTTCTTCCCGCGGAGGGAGGGAACCTGAGATTCACCTTCCCGATTATCCTCCTTCTTGGAGACATTAATTCCCCCGGTTTGGATGCACAATGTATGAAGCCGCTTTCGGCATCTTTGCTCCTCCCTTTGTCCTTCCCCGATGGCACTTGATTCGGTACGTGTTTAAGCATCCGGGTTAGTACCGTATTCGGCGAGCCTTCAGTAAGATGGGCTGGACACCTGATCCTCTCCGCCTTCCTTAGCCAATCTTGGCCGTGGATAGTTATTGGAATAAAGTTATGATAAACATGGACAGTGTGTTGGTTGCAAAGTTACTTACTTGGGTATCTGGACGATTGCAGTTCAAACCCGCATCCTCGGTGGTGTCTTGGCACTTTATTCGTGGTCTGAAGAATAATTGATACATCCCTTCGAGTGTCATGCCGAAGAAGTGCTGAATAGTTCGCGGTCCTTCTGGGTTGAACTCCCACATCCGGAGAGGTCGATGTTTGCACGGCAGGACCTGTCGAACTAGCATTACCTGAATTACTTTGACGAGGCTGACATCCCTCTCAAGAAGATCCCGAATGCGGCCCTACAGTGTCGTTACGTCGTTAGCAGGCCCCTAGGCCAGTCCCTCGTTGACCCAGGACGCCAGTTGAGGCGGAGGGCCCGAGCGGAAGGCAGGGGCGGCCGCCCACCTTGTGCCTCGAGGAGCTGTGATATAGAACCACCTCCGCTGCCATAAATCGGACACCTCCAGGAAGGAACCCTCCGGCCATGGGGCATCAGCATTTAGGCTTATTGTAGCACCTCCACACTCCGCGTGTCGCCCGTCGATCACCTTCAGCTTTATACTGAAGGTCTTGAGCCATAAGCCAAAGTGTGGGGTGACATGGAGGAAAGCTTCGCACACGACGATAAACGATGAGATGCGAAGGATGGAATCCAGAGCTAGATCGTGAAAATCTAGCCCGTAGTAGAACATGAGCCCCCTCACAAAGGGATCAAGACTAGAGCCTAAGCCTCGGAGGAAGTGGGAAACGAATACAACGCTCTCGTTGGGTTCGGGAGTACGGATGACCTGCCCTTGGGTAGGAAGCCTGTGCTGGATTTCGGTAGTCAAATACCCGGCCTCCCTGCGCTTCTCGATGTCCTCCTCTGGCCATCCAACGACCTTGAAGGTTGGATCCGGACATGATTGAAGGTCCGAAGTGCTTAAGCCTGAACTTTGGGTGTTGGAACTCAAGGTAGGGGAAGGGGCAACCGTGGGAAGAAAGGGACGAGCCTCGGCCCCTCTATAAAGGGGGAGAATACCATGCGTCCTCAGCATGACCATTTGGGACTTGCCTAAAAACAAGGAGTCATACCAACAGGCGTAGTTGGGTTACCCACACCCATATTGATGAGAATCCCATGATAAGGGGGACACGATCTCTGCTTTGACAAGACGTGCACATAAAACCGTCTTGCAATACGTGTAGTGGTAGGCTGGGGAAAACGGTTCATGATGAACCGGGCCGCAGCGTGAGGACACGCTATGAAATGTTGTCAGCAGATTAGATTTATAAAGTATTGTGCTCCCTACGGTGGTGTGTGGAAATTATTCTGCAGAGTCGGACACGATCCTTGTGTTCAGAATCTTCCTTGGAGTATTCGGAGATGGAACCCGCCTTGCAATGCCGAAGACAAACTGCGCGCCGGACTCATCATCATTGAAGCCTGGTTCAGGGGCTACTGAGGGAGTGCTGGATTAGGGGGTATTCGGACAGCCGGACTATATACTTTCGCCGGACTGCTGGACTATGAAGATACAAGATCGAAGACTTCGTCCCGTGTCCGGATGGGACTCTCCTTTGTGTGGAAGGCAAGCTTGGCGATTCGGATGATTAGATCTCCTTCTCTGTAACCGACTCTGTGTAACCCTAGCCCCCTCCAGTGTCTATATAAACCAGAGGGCTTAGTCCGTAGGACAAGAACAATCATGATCATAGGCTAGCTTCTAGGGTTTAGCCTCTATGATCTCGTGGTAGATCAACTCTTGTAATACTCATATCATCAGGATCAATCAAGAAGGAAGTAGGGTATTACCTCCATCGAGAGAGCCTGAACCTGGGTAAAACATCATGTCCCCAGTCTCCTGCTACCATTAGCCTTAGACACACAGTTCGGGACCCCCTACCTGTGATCCGCCGGTTTTGACACCGACAGTCTTCACCACCACATCATTCATGTAAACATGGGTGTTTCTGCCAAGTTGCTTAAGGAGACACTTCTGCATGCAACGTTGAAACATGGCGGCGGCATTCCTCAAGCCGAACGTCATGGTCAGGTAGCAGGAGGCTCCGAATGGCATGATGAAGGTGGTCTTCAGCTTATCGGCTGGGTTCAGCTTGATCTGATGGTATCCTGAGTATGCATCCAAAAAACTCAGCAGCTCGCATCCGGCTGTGGAGTCTATCACTTGGTCGATTCTTCACAAAGCAGAGGGATCTGTGGGGCAAGCTTTGTTGAGGCTGGTATAATCGATACACATGCGCCTTTGTTTATTCTTCTTCAGCACAAGAACTGGGTTGGCCAACCATTCTGGGAAGAATACTTCCATGATGAAGCCGGCTGCTAGAAGCCGGGCTATCTCTTCTCCAACAACTCTTCTCTTTTCTTCTGACAGGCGGCGCAAGGGCTGCTTGACCGGCTTGATATCAGGTCGGACATGTAGCTTGTGCTCGGCGAAATCCGTCGGAACACCCGGCATGTCTTTGGGAGACCATGCGAAGATGTCATGATTCTCACGGAGGAAATCGATGAGCTCGCTTTCCTATTTGCTGTCAAGGTTTGCTCCAATGACAGTGTGCCTCTCCGGGTGCTCCGGGTCCAAGGGTATCTTCTTTGTTTCCTTTGCCGGCTTGAACGAGCCCTCAACTTCCGACTCCTTGGGGGTGGGTGAAATTTCTGGCTGTTTGCCTGCCATCGCCACAACCCGGTCAAGGAGCCGCTTTTTAGTTGCAATTACAAGGGACTCGGCCAGCCGGCTGCTGTCTGCAGCGCAGGCGGACAACTTCTTGTAGTCTTCAACAATGGTAAGGATTCCCTTGGTAGTCGGCATCTTCATCTTGAGGTAAGGATAGTGGGGGACCACCATGAACTTGGCCAGAGCAGGCTGGCCAAGTAGCGCATTGTAAGGGCTCTCAAGGTCCACCACCTCAAACCAAATTGACTCTCGGCGGAAGTGATTTTTGTCCCCGAAGAGAACATCAATCTGGGTCTTGCCAATTGGTGAGCAGGAAAGGCCAGGAACTATGCCATGGAATATAGTCCGACTGGGATGAAGCTGCTTTTGCTTGATTCCCAACTTCTCCATTGTGTCATGGTACAGTATGTTGATGCTACTGCCGCCATCTATCAGGACTCGGGAGAAACGAGATGCCCGCCTCTTTGTTGCGAAGGTGGCGTCTAAGAACAGGGGATAAGAACCAGGAGAGGGCATCACCTCAGGGTGGTCAGCCCTGCTCCAACTGATAGGCTTCTCAGACCAGTCCATGAACTCTAGGGTCCCTGATGCCACTGCATGTACTTCTTGCTGCTATTGCCGTCTGCCGCACCTGTCATCGGCCATGCTGGTGAACACGACGTAGGCTCTATGCTCCTCGGGATACTCATCTTGTATGGCGCCGACTGGCCGAACCGCGGGCTGCTGGGGCGGAGGAGGCGGCGGGCCGGCAAGCGGTGGAGGCAAGTCCATCTCCCTTGGCGATTCGGGTGAGCCAATGGCACTTCTGAGTGGTTTGGTTGGACGGCTTCATGCCGCTATGAAACTTGTAGGGTGCATCAAGAGTCTGCTCGTACGAGAAAGCGGGCAACCAATTGGGCTTGCCACCCTTCTGACGCTTGGTTGGAGGCTGACCTTCCAGTTGCTGGTCCTCGAATGTCGCCACCTGCCGGCTGGTGGAAGCCGGCTGCGTGGCCTTGCACTTGTTGTCGCTCGGTTGCTGTCGCTGATTAGTGTCACCAGCTGGGGTCCAAGGAGCCCGAGGAGCTACCTTGCCGGATGTATCGACTTGGATCTCTGGCTTCATGGAGGAGTCGACCATGGCGTATTTGTCAGCGATGATCAGCAGCTCGTCGAGAGCCGTCGGCTCGTCGCAGAGGAGTCGGTGCTTGAGAAGGGTGCCCTCTCGGCACCCGGCGGTGAAGTACTCGATGGCCTGCACCTTGTGCATGCCTTCGCAGGAGTTGCGCAGCTCGGCCCAGCGCATGAGATAGTCGCGAGTTGATACGCTGGGCCCTTGGACGCATGGGGAGAGCTGGAGAGGCTTGGGAGGCCGCTTGTACGTCCTGGTGAAGTTGCGGACGAAGGCTTCGGCGAAATCAACCCAGCTGTTGATGTTGCGGGGCTTCAGGCTGTTAAGCCACGTCCGAGCTGTGCCCTGGAGCATGAGCGGGGTGTACTTCACAGCAACGCGTTTGTTGCCGTTGGCTATGCTGACGGCCGTGGAGTAGTCGACCAGCCAGTCCTCCGGCTTCATGGAGCCGGTGTACTTGGGCGTATCTCTTGGGAGGGTAAACCCTCGAGGGAAAGGCTCATCTCGGATTCGGGGGCCGAAACAAGGCGGACCCAACGCGTCTTCTTCTTCTAGCGTCAGGGAACGATTGAGGCAGTCGATCCGATGGCGGGCATCGTTCTCCCCGACTCCTTCCCGGCGGCCAAGGCGATCGCCGAGTGTCAAGTGCGTGATAGGCGGCGGAGTGGGGTGCCTTTCTCCATGAGGCTGAGGAGGAGGCGGGTCGCCTCGCCGCTCCACGGCTCGAGGGCGGCCCTCTGTGTTACGCTCGATGGAGAGATGAGTCCAGCTGCGGCTGGCAGCCGGCTCGTTGCCTTTTCTACTGCGGACGTGGCCAATCGGCGTCCGAGATGTCGCGCCATGATCCTGACGAAGGGGTGGCTCGTCGTTCCGCCGGATAGGCACTTCGGCACGGCAGCCGAATTCTTGCTATTCGGCAGCCGCGTCAAGGAGCTGCTGGACGCGCTCCGTCATGTGGCGACGCTCGTCGCCCTCGTACTTGTCCAGCTCGTCTGCCACCGCCTGGGCAGCTCGTATGTTTTCCGCAGGCGTGGCGTAGACGGGACGATCCATCCCGAACATGCTGGCGATGGTTGCGCCATGCTGCCAGATCGAGCCGATGCGGCTAGGCCCCTCAGGGGCCGGCGTTCCGCCAACGGCTCGGTCCATCTCCCACCGGTAGGCTTCCGAGAGGCGTCGCATGCTGGCCAGTCGGTTGGCACTTTCGATGAGCTAGACGCGGCGTGCTTCCAGTGTCTGCATCTCCTGGGATGGGTGCAGACAAGTCCCGCAGCGCCGCATCAAGTGGGTCTCGAACGCCTCCGTTCGAGTGCGCACCACTGTTTATGATAAGCACCTCTGTGACGGTGCTCCCGCCTCTGTGATCACGAGGAGGCAGCTCGCCGTAGACCACCATGTTGGTGGGGAACGCGTCAAGCGACGCTGTGTTAGAATCGACGATCATCGGGTCGGTGGAGCCAATAGACTCCAAGTCGGTAGTAGGCTCGCCGGTGACGTGGAGCTGGTCGAGGAGGCTGATGAGAAGGTTCTCAGAGCAGTCGGTGCCTGCGTCAGGTGCAGGCTCGTCGGAGAGGCTGATCTCGCCAACGAGGTCGGTGAGGCAGCTTGCTGCGCAGGCGATCTCCGTGCCGTGCAGCGCGTCGAGGCTAACACCGTCGGGCGTGCTGGGCTGGCTGTGCAAGCCAGGAAGGAACAACGTTCCTGTCCAGAACAGGTCTCCACATGATGGTGCACCTCGCCCCATGGTGGGTGCCAAATGTCGGGGGTTGGGTGCGACATATGCCAAAGGATGGCTTATCATGGTGGGAGCGAGTAGAACGTCGCCGGTGCCTGGAAGCGGGATGAGGCGTAGACACGAACGCCGGCGCACTTTACCCAGGTTTGGGGCTCTCGTAGGAGATAAGACCCCTAGTCCTGCTCTGCGGGGTCTCCGCATGATCACTAAGGCACTAGTGAGTACAATGTGCTCCTTGAGCTGTGTGCTAGAGGTTGAAGGAGGCAGGGCTAGCTCTCTTCTCCCTCTAGGTATGAGTCTAGTTCTAACAAGTTGGGAACCCTTTGCATGGGTGCCCTGGGGGGTTTATATAGGCCTACCCCCCAGGGGTACAATGGTAACTTGTCCGGGTGTAGGACCCGACTATCAGCGCCTCTGGTCGCCGGCTTCTCCGCCGGCAGCTGGGGCCCGCCGCCTGGTGGGCCCCTCCGACTGGTCTAGTACGAAGCCGACAGTCTGCTTTCGCCGCTGGCGGGTCTGGTTGGTGGCTGATCACTGTAGCCGTGATGCTAATGACGCAGGCTTGGTTAGGCAAGGCATGGCTACAGTCCCGCCACCTGGCGGGAGATCACTGTAGCCTCGCCATGTCTTGTTTGGTTAATGGCACTTAGGGCTCGAGGAAGGATCCGGCTGCCCGCCAGGAGCCGGATCCCCTTGGATCCGACTGGCCGGGCTTGGCCGCCCTCTGGGCCCTCGCTGCCTGGTAGGGCCCACCGCTTATGAGTCGTACCGACAGGCCGTCGTGGGAGCAGGCCCTGCCTGAGAGGGATGACGTCGAGGGTGGGATGGCAACAGTGTCGTGTCGTGGAGAGATCTCTGCCTGTACGGGGCACTGTGGCCACGCCAAACCCGGGATAAGGGGGTGAGGGACTACGCTATAGCCTCACCCTGTCTTGTCTTCTTGATGAGGGGCGCAGACTCTAAGGGCGCCCGGTGGCCGCCTGCTAGAAGCCGGCCTCTATGGAGGCCGTCTGCTAGGAGTCGGCCTGTCTTGGTGCCGTCTGCTGGTGCTTGGCCGCCTTTGGGCAGCCGGCCGTCGGGCCAGCCGACCACCGGAAGGCGGCACTTCATTCTGGAGTCTCGTGGGGCGAAGCCGGCCCAAAGTCTTGAAAGGCTCAGGGACTCGGGTTAGGCTACCCGTGGCCCATTACTCGGACATAAACTCAAAATATTTTAAATTGGAGGATGGTGCAACCCACCTTTCTGATATTTTGACCTTGTGTGGTTCATTTGTTGTTCACCACTTCAGAGGGTCGTGTACCACACCTGAACGTTAGTAAGCGCGTCCGGGAGGCGTGCATCTTTAGTTGCGAGTTGACTCCTTCGAGTGTTCAATTTTCTTCACGTATTAGCATTGCCCCTATTATTTTTCTTAAGTACATTAAATAAAGAGTTCCATTTCATGCACAATTTAAAACAATTTTTAAGGAGAGAAAAATAAAATCACTCCATCTTCATACGCTGCAGCCTCGGTGCTTGTTTTCTAGGGTTTGATCTCTTCACACTCTCTCTCCACTATATATATACACGCTGGAGCCTCAGCGCTTGTAGTTGCTCTCTTCACACTCTCTCACCCTCTGCAGATCTAAACAAGACTTCATTAGCACCCCTTGCTCTCTCTCTCCCCTCACTGCTGGTCAAAGAGCCGGCAGGATCCGTCCGGCGGGAAGGGAAGGAGGCTTAATGCTGTCGCCGTTGGCGAGGGAGGGAATCCACTACCGGCGCAATTGTTCTCTTTCACCCAGCAGCAGCGCGGGAGGGCCTCCGACCCCTTCTTTCTCGCCGTCGTACATAGTGTGGGCAGATCGGCCTCCGGCCACCCACTGAGCCGCACCCCGAGAACCATAAGGTATAATTTACTTATTCCACATGCATTGCTCTAGCTGCGTGTGGGCTTTTCAGCTTCTGCACTCGAATCTAGGTGTTGGATCAAACAGGAAAGTGGTGGGGAAAGTTGTGTAGCATGAACCTAGGACGTGGTTCCAAGAGGAAAGAAGGGGGAAAGTAGGACAGACTGGCTATCCAGCACCTACGTTGGTCGAAAAGGGAAAACAATGACAAATGTAGTACACACATCCGTAACGAACTAATCTTTCTGTTTTGGGGGACAAGGCTGTAGAGTTTGAGCAGGACTAGATTTGCTGCCCTCACATAGGGAAAGGTTTCTAAAGATGACAAAACTAGGACCAACACAAATATGCTCCTTGGTTGTTTGTTCTTTGTTGCAACAGACTGTGCATCATCCCTTTATACATCGGTAGATGCACATGGTGCTGGTGCGTCCACTGTCCCGTACAACTCTTTAGTTGTTGTTAATCTAAGGCCCTGTTTGTTTAAAAAGTCCTAGGACTTTTTTTTAGTCCCAACTAAAAAGTCCCTAGTCCCTACCTGTTTGGTTCCAGGGACTAAACATGGACTAGAGGTTATTAAATGACATGCTAAAAGACCACATTACCCCTAGTAATGAACTAATAGAGATAAGGTGCGATGCAGGGAAGGGGCAACTGTTGCAAAAAGTCCCAAAAAGACTCTCCCTCAGGGTCTTCTTTCTTTAGACCCAAATGCCCACTTTTAGTCCCTAAAAGTCCCTCCTGTTTGGTTTAGATGGGACTAAAAGTGACTTTTTTAGTCCCTACACTAAAAACTCCATGTAAACAAACACCCTCTAATAATGCCGCTGGAAAATTGAAGCAATGCCACAATTAAAAGCAAAGTACATGTTTAATAAATTTTATTGTTCATATAATCTCTCTGTTAATATTAATCAGTGCCATTGTTTGAGAAATGCTACTATCTTGCTTTCTTTCCCATTTACATAAGTCAGGTGCTTCTTTTTGTGGTCTTCTGTGTCATCCACCATTATTGACCAGGACTTGTTTCCTTTGCATCTCTGTGTAAACATGGTTATCTAATTCACCTCATTGCTATTGTGACCTTTTGTTGCACTGCACAAAACACTTTTGTTTTAAGAGTGTTTTGTGCAGTTCAACCAAAAAGTCACACCGAAAACGTTGCTTGATTGCTTGATCTTAGTGGAACTGCACAAGAGGAGATCCGACTTCCTATCCTTGTTGGAAAATTTGTTTCAGATCTTCTTCTTGTGAGGTGTTTGAATTCCGCGTCATGAGAGGTCAGTACTAGCCTTCTTTCACATGATTGTGAAGTGTGCTTTCATATGTTATGCTACTTATACGATAATGTTGCTTGATTTTAGTGAACTGCGCAAATGGAGACAAGACTTCCAATTTGTATGTGCACCATAATATCCCATTGAGGTAATATAATGATATTTCACAACTATTGGCCTGTATTTTGCTACTGTCATCAAAAAATTAATGTTGTTGTTTAGTGCTATACTTGTGCTCCCTAATTGACATGCCAAATCTTACATTGAAGGCGAAGCTTGTTTGTTATTGAACCAAGTGATGAAGGGGAAGAACAATCTGAAAAAAACAAAAAACAAATCCTGGTGCTATAATGAAGCACTAGAACTGTGATGATACAAGGAATGATCTAGTTTTGCATGTTAATTTATTGCTATGGCTGGAACGAGCAATTGTTTTGCCACTGATTTGATGCCACTCTTAATGTAATATGTAATTACCTCTACTTGTGCAAACAAGGATCTTCTTAGAAGATCACATTTATTTTAGTGGAACTACACAAGAAGATGTTGGAAACATTAAACTAATTGAGGATTATATAGTAAGCATGGCAACAACAGTAGATAACAATAGATAGTTCCAGAGAAGTGCTTCATGTGTATACTCTATACGATAATCCTCCTGACAAAGGTTGGTACCGGCCCACGGAATTCATCCATATGATTCAAATTTGTCATCTCTATTGGTGTTGTGCTACTATTTAGCTACTGTCATGAAGTGCTTCATCTGTGTTGTTTTAAACAATTCCTTTCCTTTTTTTTCAAGCATTGCACAACAGGATCATCCACCTCTGAAGAAGAATATAGAGAATGTGAAGTGCCTGGTTCCGATTATGCCAGGATGAAGAAGCCAAGCCTCTCTTCTTATTAGAAGGGAGCAGTTGAAGGATGGTTTTATTGCCCACAAGAACAAACTAACTTCAGCTCAAAAGCATTCACGGATCTCCATCTTTGTTGCTGTGATGGCCAATACAATGTTGTTTTAGGGTTCCTTCCGGTGAGTTACATTTTTTAAAATGTGTGCTCTACATGGATCATGTAGGTTGCCCGTTTAAACTGTCAATTCATAGTACAATTTGCTTTATACTAATCACTTTTTTTGTATTTATGTAAACAGGGGTGCTCAACTTGATTTCAATGGGAACTGCACAAAATGTTCACAAATACTTTGAATATTCTCAGATCATTCATTTCCACCACAAGAAAGGAGGTGCCGATATGTTCAAAGCGTTGCAACATATAAAGGTGAAATCATACAAGCTATGCGCGAATTTGGTTGATTTTGGTGGAACTGCACAAAAAGAACAGTTGGTTTATTTAGCACGAGGAACTACAAAAAAAACACTTCTGTGATGATATGTGTTTTTCACAGTAGGTCACGTTTTCTATCATGCATGTACATCCATGACGATTTTATGACAGAATCAAGATATTCATACCTGTGTTGTCGTAGAAGTGTTCCATGACATTACAAAAATTATCATCACGGAAGTGTCCACTTCCATGACGATAAATCACGCACCATAGAAGTGCTTTCGTAAAGGGTGACCGACATGTGGCATCCATCGTAACGGCTCGCTGTTAAGATATCGGGTCCGATTTTGGATCCGATAACCCGTTAACAGCCCCAACCAATGGGGATTTTCCACGTGTAAAATCATCATTAGCTGGAGGAAACATGTGTCGGCTCACCGTTGGGACATATGTCATCCACTCATTGGACCGAAGGCGCCTATGATACGTCGACACGTGGCACGGCCCAACAGAGGCCCATTCCTATGAAAAGGCCGACCCGTTTGACTTGGTCAAAAGGTGATGGGCTGGCCCACGGAAAGCCTGTTAACGGCTTGTTCGCATATAGCCCATTTACAGCCTGCTAACCCAGGGCCCGTTACAACCTATCCGAATTAGGCCCAGTAGCGTCATCTAGGCCGTCCAATATGATTCCAGCCCGTTTTAACTTCCGGCCCATGTATGGCCCATGACGTATTTTGGCCCATATGAGGCCTTTTGTAACTCTTGTCCCATTAACGGCCCGTGGTGAAACTGGCCCGTAATGAACAGTGTATCACTTTATACCCATTAACGGCCCATTATTCAATTGGGCCATTTCCAGCCCATGTAATCTTTCGGCCTTCTCAGGGCCCATTTACTCTTGGGCTCATTTCCATCATTCGGTTACTTACGGCCCATTACTGTCATTTTCTGCTTGTGGGCAAAATTCAGCCCGTGGTTATAGTGGGCCCGTTGGGCTATTTTCATGTAAAAACCCCGATGGTCTGTTTTCTTAGAGTTATCAAATACGGCCAATTAAAGGCCCTCTATGGTCCATGAATAGTACGACCCATGATTGGCGAAATGATTATACGCCCTGGAAGAAGGCCCATGGATCCTATAGCCCGTAGAAGACCAATGGATCCTATGGCCCACAGACGACCCATGGATCATACGGCCCGTAGAAAGTTCATGGATCCTACGGCCCGTAGAAGGCCCATGGATCCTGTGACCCGTAGAAGGCTCATGGATCCTATGACCCGTATAGAAGACCAATGGACCTACGACCCGTAGAAGGCCCATGGATCATACGGCCCGCAGGAGGCCCATGGTTACAACAGTCTGTGTGTTGCCATGATTATTGTGGCGTAGTTACCAAAAATAGGTTATTGTGGCCACTAGAAAAATGCGGAAAAAGAACTACACTGACTACAAGCAAACAACTAAACAAGACAATAAGGAAATAAATAAGCAAGCAACTAACGCTAGCCTATTACCGCTATTACACATATTACATCCACAAGGCATCAAAGTTTGCCACCAGTGCAAATATAGGGAACAAAGCAGCATATTACATACACTGGCCGTCAAAATTGGCCACCAGTGCAAATAAACATGGTAGCAAAACAAGAGAATAACTGAAACACCTTCAGAAGAGCTCAAGAAACATTATCCTGGGTATCTACCATGCTGGCAATAAGCTTAGCAAGCTTATTAGCTTTGTCCTATTTGGCGCTAAAATCCTCCAATGCTTGCTGTTGCACCAGAAAGTATGCATCTGAATGCTCCAAGGACTTCCACAGTCCTTCCGCTTCTTGTCACAACACAGCTGATCGATGTCTTTCAGCTTGTAGTTGAGACTCAAGAAACCAAACTGATTTATACAGTGAGTTTGAATAGCTTGTGCAAGCGGTAGTGGCTAGTAAGTCGAACACTAAACCAAGACAAGACTTTGGGGTTGTCTCACTGTCTTCAAGATTGAGGCACCCCGATCCGCATGGAGCAGGGGGCCTTTGCACGTCAGCCCAAGATAACACCTGACGCACAACAGGTCCATGATACAACATTCTAGGTACAAGAATATTCATCAAATACATGGGTATATGATTACATCATTGATGAATACAATTTTCTAGCATATACCTAAGGCTATTTGAATGGCAGCGGAAGTCTATTTAAATGGCAGCGGAAGTCTTGGTTTGGCAGAATAACCACTCTGGCTGGGATCCACAACTCACAGGACTGGCAAGATTACGGTCTAGCACGACGGAACAAGCAAACAATTCGAGCATGACCTACAAACTGGCATGACAGGCCAGGTCAGTACATTGAATGTATTTGCAAGACAACCAAATACATAGCATCCAAACGAACAGATGACAAAGCAAGAACCAAGCATATGCAACAATCTACTTCATCATAATTACTAAGCATGGCATGATATTAACTAGAGTCATAACTCAACTAAGCATGAATGATATCATGATATCTACTAGCGTGGCAATAACATGGCATATCAAGACATACTTCTAACATGGCAATGACAAAACATAGCATAACATCTTGATCATAACATGGCATATTCTATCAGTTCAATCAAAACATGGCATGTCATCATGAAACTATGTTGAAAATAAACCACCAGTCATATCCAATGCAGACATAAAAAGTTAACTTTTATGCAACCATCTCTTGTTCTACCATGGTTCTTTAAATGCAAATAACAACATGTTACTCATGCAATTCAACCAAACTTGTGCACCGAGTCTCTCGGACTCCCTTACCAACGGGTTGCCTCACAACGAAGCGGTGATCATCCACGGATCACAAACGGAACCACTCTTGGTTCAACACTCACCGAGACCTCGTCTCGTGATCATATCAACTCATCACCATGACTTCTCATGATTATCTCATAGTCCAAGTCATCACATTCTTTTATTACACATTGTTTATCAACAGAGTTATTTCAGGTTTATCCTCCATTTTGACCAAGACCTGATAGTGTGACCTACTATGAACTTGTGCCCATTGACCGAGGACGCGGCTATTGATAGATTAAACATACACTCTGCAGAGGTAGCACATTGTACCCACACCACAGAACACATGGCCTCGCACTCTCATTCGGGTGGACCAACGACATTCCGACAAAACCAATCTATTGCCATGACACTCTCCCGGCCACTCCAACCAACTCCCTTCTGGGATCAGTCCTGGGTGACCCAGCCTACCAAAGGCAAAACTACCACCGTCATGGCAAATGAACAGTCCCAAACAGGGACACCACACGCAAAACAACAACATGTCCACAAGGTTTATGTCCGCCTACCTGATTAGGGTAGCGCGTGCCCATAACCTTCCCTATGTTAGAGGCACTGACGAGAGGCATGACAATAGACCAGCTAGGGCCTTCCCATACAAAGGCAAATGTGGCTGCATTGGAAAAAGCTCGATTTGGTGGCACTATGACATCCCAATGACGGAGGAGGTTTTTATTAAGTCATATCATTAGCTTCCCCATCATCAATCATTACGCGAGCATTTTTATCATGAATGCAACAACTAGCATGCAACATACAGATGCAGTAACAGAACATCAAGCTTTTCAAGTGACAGTGATATCATATGAAACATGGCAATATCAAGTACTAGAATCTCATTAGTGCAACAGAATCATCATAACATTGATACTACTGGCATGAAACTAAACTAGATAGAGTCATGATAATAGCAGCAACAACATCTAACTAGCATGTCAACATATTTCATGAAAGCACAAGCATGTATGGCAGATAACAAAAGCATATAGCATGACTGAAATAATAGCAGACGGAACAGGCAAGAAACTACTGCAGCTAAACACACACATGAGGTGCAAGCAAAGTCAACATGCAAGTTCGGGGCTCATGATAAGAGGTTGGCTTGCCTGGGGGTCGAGGAATACTCCGGGGAGGGATACGATCAACTCTCGGAAACATTTGCCGAAGAATGGTTCTCTCTTAGAGGGGCTGAATTAGAATAAGGACAAAATGGGCATTTTCAGAATGAGCAACCATCAAGAAAATAGTCCCATCGAAAAGAGCTCGACGAACAGAGAACGTAAGCATTGGAATCACCTCATTCAGTGTTACAGGTAAAAAGATACGGATGTTTAAAGCTCAGGGACTGGTCTGTAAAATACTTCTACAAACAGGTCCCTGTTAGTTTAAACAGAACATGTCTTTTATGTAGTACGTTTTCCAGAGAGGAAAAGGTATTTCCGGCCGAAGAAGAGGAAAATACGCTTTCTGAAGAGGGAAACGTACTCACCGGGGAATACGCCTTCGCGTAGGAAAACGGCTTCGCGGCAGGGGCGCCGCCACTTATCCACGCTGGCAGGACCGGGTCAGTATGGCAGCAGCAGGACCGGGCACCTGGGTCGCTGCCAGTGGGGTCGGGGAAAAGGCACGGGGCCGGCCTGGCCATGTCAACGCCTCCTCCTGGCCGTCTCCTTCTTCTCCCCCAACATGCTCCCACGGTGTAGAGGACGGCCGCGCTCCGGCGACGAGCCCCGGCGACACGGGCCACCTCCAGCGAGGCTCCAGCCACCGGCGTGCTCCTCGAGGAGTGGCACATCCATTCCCCCACTCCATGGACTCCAAAGATGACGGGAGCGACGACGACCTCAAGCATGGTGGACGGCAGTGTCGGTTGGGTTTGGAAAAGGCACTATGGTTGTGGAGAAGAGGGGAGGAGCAACAGGGCGGCTCTCAGATGGATGTGGAGGCCTCGGGTGGTGGAGGAACAGCGAGGAAAGCAAGGCATCGCCAGAATCGGGCGAGACTCGAGGCGGAGACCATGGCAATGGGGAGGGGATGGATAGCCTCCAAGGCGAGGGGGAGAGAGCTGCGGGTGGCTGGGGACTGCGAGGGAGCTCGAGGGAACCCTTAAATAGCTGAACGAAGGCTCGAGAAGGAAAGGGGCGAGGTGGCACTCGGCCGACGACGTGTTTGTGCTCCGGCGACGAGGACACGCGTCCAATGCTTACGAGAAGCGGTGGGAAGGTGACAAGGGGGACGCGGACGGGCGCCAGGGGGGTCACGGAGTCGAGCTGCGCTCAGAGATGAGAGGAGGAAGAGGATAGGGGCAAGGAAGACGATGATGGCCACGAGCGAGCACTGTTAGATCTTTGGAATGGCTCGTCGGAGAAGAAAACGGAGGGGGAGGGGGGTCCAGAGAACGGCGACGACGATGCCGAGCCATTAGATATGTTGGGACAACCCAGATCCAGTCGGAGCAGCGTTGCCGAGGCCAACAGTGGCTTAGACCACCGATTTAGCTGGCAATGCCCGTGGTCACTACCGACAACACACGCTCTGGCCATCTACTTCATGCCAAACCTTGTCTACAACATAGTCCTTCCAAGGCTCATTAAAGAGGAGATGAGGTCACGGGCAGAGGTGAAGAGAGCAGAGGGAAACAAGCCTCACAAGTTTGCTGTTGCAAACTTGGCCACATCTTGGTGATCATCACAGTGAGCTTAAGGACTAAACTTGATGTCTAGCAGGCTTAGGGTAGCAAGAACTACAATCCTGGGGGTTATGAGGTCATTAGGATAAACATTTAGCATAGTTGCTTTGCAACTGCTAAAATATGTCCAGAAACTAAATGAGGAAGGAGCACTCACTAGGAGTGTTGGATTGGGCTACCACTTGGCAAATCATGATGATTTGGTCATATGTAGATGCTGCAAAAAGATCATACCAAATGGACTTGCCAAATTGGTACTTGTTTCACAAGCATCACTTCTGACCAGAAACTTAGGAAGATTCTAGGAAAATATTGGCTACATAAAATGAGCCAATCTCTTGGGTAGGTGGATCATATGGATAGGATAATGCTATATTTTCAGCCATAATGGAGCAAGATAAAATATACTTGCTTCACAAACTAAAAATTTGGACAGAAAACAAGAATTGCTCCTGTGCTCACATAGTTCAATGAAATGATCTGAATTTAGGTGGAGGCTAATGATTTGGTATAATTGAGGAGATGGCAAAGTTTCATCCCATTTGGAAACTCTATGAAGGTACTTCCTTCACAAAGTTACAATCTAGTCAGAAACTTTGAAAAATTGCACAGGGAGCTAGAACGAAGGTATTGAGCTGATCTTTGGTATCCATGGGTCATTTATCAATGTTAATCACCTTGCCAAATTTCAGCTCAATTGGAATTAGGAATAAAGAACTTCCTTTGTAAATTTTCAAAGAAGGCGGAAACTTGCATTGGATCATGTGCCCAATTTTTGATCTGTGGAGCATGAGATAAGGATGGAACTAGTGATTATATAGCAAGAACAAGCTCCACAATTTATGTGGGAATTTTCTCTGCTATAAAAATGGTAGTTCCTTTAGAAAGTGGCATAAATGGAATTATGGCATAAAATAAGAAAAGGCAATTTTCCTTATTTAATTATGGCCAATATATTTGTCAGAGCTTGGATTAGACATAGTTATCAACTCCACCAATTCGCATGAATTTAGGAGATGGCTAGCTATGCCTTTTTATTCTATTCCTCAGAAAGGCACGAGAAGGAATAAATCATAATTCAAAAATATTACATGGGACCTGGCAATATTTTTGCATATCCAGGGTTTAGAAGGATAGGAGGGACTCTAGGAACAGATGGGATAATCAACAGATCAACGAAAATGATGTCTCCTTTGTAATCACAAAGGCCACATTCAAATTCCAAAAATTTGGATTTAGGGTTTGAGAGGGTTTGAGATGATGAAACTGAGGTCTTGCTCACTGAAAAAGACATGAGCAAGTTTTGAATGGTTGGAAATAATAAGAATTCTCAGAGTCATCCAACAAACCCAGGAGAATTGTTTTGAAAATGATTGCCAGGAAGAAATAACAACACAAAAATTGATAACCCAATTTTGGGGCTGTTACAACTTTTCCCCCCTTAAAAAGAATCTCGACCTCGAGATTCCTAGGGTTACAACACAAAAGAAAATATAACCACTACAGGAAAAAAACCTTTGGGTTAATTTTAACACTTTGGTCAAATTCAAACGAATTGGGGTCACTGATAATTGGTACACCCAAATAGGGATATGGGCAAACACGATTATTTCCACGGCTAGGGGCTCTCGAGATCAAACTCCCGAAAAATTGCTAGATGCACCCCAGTGAACAGTGGTTTCACCTGCTGACACGTGGGTCCAGGGCCCACTGGCAGCCTCCTTCTTCTACCTCCGGCTAATAGCTTCTCCTATGCTGCTGCTTCACGTGCGGCCTGGCGCATCACGCATCTAGCTCCTAGGGCGATGAGGACCCTAGAGTCGTAGTGCGCGACATGCACGGCGCCGGTGCAGCGAGCACTCATGTCGCGGGCCAGCACCTTGTCGGCACTGCTCGCGGATTCGCCTCCTGGAGGCCGGTGATCGGGCGACAAGCGATTCACCTGGACCTCGCTCACCGTACACCGGGGTTGGGCTATAAAAATGGCAGCACGGCTTTCTTCCAACACACAAACACAATGCCGCTCTACTACCTCTTTGGTTTGGAAGGGATCGAGCCGAGCTGCTTCGGCGAGGCTGTGTTCCTGGTGGCGCTACCGTGGTTCCTAGCTGCTCTGCTGGGCACGCTGATCAGCTCGTCTTTCATCCTGCTGATGACCATCAGGTACGAGCGGGCTCGAGGCAACGCGCGACCAGTTGTAGTGGTTCAAGATGTGGATGAAGATGGCGCACAGGGTGGTCCTCCACCATGCTTGATCCTCCGTCGCTTCGCGCCGGCGGAGTAATCGCATGCTACGGTGGAGCGCTAGTGGCAACCTGCCTGCGTCACGCAAGGCAATGACGGTGATGGTGAGGGGTTCGGATGCGGGTGAGGTGGCTACGCCAGCTCAGGAGTCAGACTAGAGAATGAAGAAAAACTCATGGATAGCTCCATGAAATGTAGCTATCGAGGTAGAATCGGAGTTGAAATCTCTATCGGGGTAGATGTACTAGATCGAGTGAAATAAAGTTGGCAACGTTTCTTGGGAAACACAATTATATCTAACAAAAAAGAATTATGGACGAGAAATGACTAGATGGAAACTCCTCTTCGAGGCTCAGGGTTTGGAAAATTTGGCACACAGGGTGTGCACAGATAGAGATAGGAATGATTTTGCATTCCCCGAGCACTGTGCAAATGTACTCGTGGGTGAACCAGGGATACGTGCAGAATGCAATGCAGTCTAAACTAGCAAACAGACAGATGCAACAAATACATGCAACGAAAGAACAAACCAGAAAAATCACACTAAGGTGTTCTAATGCTAGTGGGTATATGTACTCCTGGTATACATATACCCACACCAGCGCGCATTTTATTAGCGACTCGGAACGAGTCAATGTTGTTCTTAGTGTATGTGCTCTACTAATAAAAATCTTGTTAGCAACACATTGCCAACCCTGTCAAACATTTCTGCTTGACAGAGAGATAAACAAAAACAAACACAAAATAAGAGCACGAAAGCATACATAAACACAACATACAGATTACAACAGTACCGACATACAACAAGCACTAACGCGCTACATGCTAAAAGAAACAACTCACTCCGGGATACATAGTTTTATCCTCATATCAAGGATGAACCGACAAACCGATCTACTCGCAGAAACACCTGACTGTGTGACTGAGGTCATGCAGAGGACTGGCCTTGCTGGGGCTCTCCTAGGAGACAAAGACTGAGCCAATCTCCATCTTCATCGTCCGACACTTGTATGGGTTGGGGCTCTAGTTCTGGAGGTGTGGCTGAAATCGGTCCAAGCAAATACTGCTGGTGGATCCGATAAAGAGCCTTGTCGAGGGTGACCATGTTTGGCTTAGGCCACAACACATGCTGAGAGGGTAGCACTAGTTGGATGGCATTGGGTGAATGGCTTGCAATGCAAATCTACAAGCCTCACGATAAGCTTCCTTGACAACTCGTACAACTTCATTGTCCATGGTTCTAAACTCAGCAAGCATCTTGGTAATCAGCATCCCCTGGGCAGTGATATATTGCACCAGGCAAGCGATTGCGGGGTCATCTCCTTGGATAGTGGGATAAGACTGAATTCCTACTTCCGTCACAACGGGAAAAAAGCAGAACTCCCGCCTCATTGCCACTTGCAGGAACTTGGTTCGTAGGTATTGGATAGCCTCCACAGCAGCGGCTTGAATGGCCAAATCAGTGGTAGGCATGGCTCTACCCTGAAAAACCAAAGACTGACCATCTACTGTGGGGCCTAGGCTGATTTGCACTCTTGCATCATAGCGGTGAAGGTGAGGGACGGGTGTCGATTGGAACACTAGGTAATCGGGGCTAGCATTACAACCAAAGGATTTGGTGAGCATCTCAGTAAGAAGGGGTGGAAAACCAACATGGTTGACAGCAAAGGTTCGGGTGTAAAACTTGGGAGCTTTGAAGGTGCTAGTCATGGCTGGAGTGTTACTAGCTAGGCTTCTTTGCAGGGACATGGCTGACTAAGGGGTGAACGATACGGCTAGTGGAATGGGTATTTTATAGGCAGCTATGCGGGACATGCCTGCATGGTATGGCCCCTTTCCCTTGATGGCGAAGGGTAAGCGGTGTGGCCGACCAGAAAGGATAGTGTTGCTATTCGTTCCATGGATAACTAGGCGGGGACAGCGGGGTGATGACGTATAGATCCCAACTACGCCACATGTTGATTAACAGTGGCCATGCCGGATGCCAGGGATGGGTCAAATTCCTTTGGGTCATGACAGATTAATGGTAGTGGTGGTCTAATTCTAGGATAACCTATGCCAGCCTGGCTGCTCTGATACCATGTCCTGTGGCACCCCGATCCGCATGGAGCAGGGGGCCTTCGCACGTCAGCCCAGGATATATAACACCTGACGCACGACAGCTCCATCATACAACATTGCAGGTACAAGAATATTCATCAAATACATGGGTATATGATTACATCATTGATTAATATAATTATCTGGCATAGCCCTAAGGCCATTTGAATGGCAGCGGAAGTCTATTTAAATGGCAGCGGAAGTCTTGGTTTGGCAGAATAACCACTCTGGTTGGGCTCCACAACTCACAGGACTGGCAAGATTACGGTCTAGCACGACGAAACAAGCGAACAATTCGAGCACGACCTACAAAACTGGCATGACACGCCAGGTCAGTACATGGAATGTATTTGCAAGACAACCAAATACATAGCATCCAAACGAACAGATGACAAAGCAAGAACCAAGCATATGCAACAATCTACTTCATCATAATTACTAAGCATGGCATGATATTAACTAGAGTCATAACTCAACTAAGCATGAATGATATCATGATATCTACTAGCGTGGCAATAACATGGCATATCAAGACATACTTCTAACATGGCAATGGAAAAACATAGCATAGCATCTTGATCATAACATGGCATATCAAAACATCGCATAATCTATCAGTTCAGTCAAAACATGGCATGTCATCATGAAACTATGCTGAAAATAAACTACCAGTCATATCCAATGCAGACATAACATGTTAACTTTATGCAACCATCTCCTGTTCTACCATGGTTCTTTAAATGCAAATAACAACATGTTACTCATGCAATTCAACCAAACTTGTCCATCGAGTCTCTCGGACTCCCTTACCAACGGGTTGCCTCGCAACCTAGTGGTGATCATCCATGGATCACAAACGGAAACACTCTTGGTTCAACACTCACCGAGACCTCGTCTCGTGATCATATCAACTCATCACCGTGACTTCTCGTGATTATCTCGTAGTCCAAGTCATAACATTCTTTTATTACACATTGTTTATCAACTTAGATATTTCAGGTTTATCCTCCATTTCGACCAAGACCTGATAGTGTGACCTACTATGAACTTGTGGCCATTGACCGAGGACGCGGCTATCGATAGATTAAACATACACTCTGCAGAGGTAGCACACTATACCTACCCCACAGAACCCATGGCCTCGCACTCCCATTCGGGTGGACCAATGGCGTTCCGACAAAACCGATCTATTGCCATGACACTCTCCCGGCCACTCCGACCATCTCCCCTCTAGGATCAGTCCTGGGTGACCCAGCCTACCAAAGGCAAAACTACCACCGTCGTGGCAAACAAACAGTCCCAAACGGGGACACCGCGCACAAAACAACAACAGGTTCACAAGGTTTATGTCTGCCTACCTGATCAGGGTAGTGTGTTCCCATAACCTTCCCTATGTTGGAGGCACCGGCGGGAGGGATTACAATAGACCAGCTAGGGCCTTCCCATATAAAGGCAAATGTGGCTGCACTAGAAAAAGCTCGATTTGGTGGCACTATGACATCCCGGTGACGGAGGAGGTTTGTTATTAAGTCATATTATTAAATTCCCCATCATCAATCATCATGCGAGCATTTTTAACATGAATGCAACAACTAGCATGCAACATACAGATGCAGTAACAGAACATCAAGCTTTTCAAGTGACAGTGATATCATATGAAACATGGCAATATCAAGTACTAGCATCTCATTAGTGCAACAGAATCAACATAACATCGATACTACTGGCATCAAACTAAACTAGACAGAGGCATGATAATAGCAGCAACAACATCTAACTAGCATGTCAACATATTTCATGAAAGCACAAGCATGTATGGCAGATAACAAAAGCATATAGCACGACTGAAATAATAGCAGACGGAACAGGCAAGAAACTACTGCAGCTAAACACACACATGAGGTGCAAGCAAAGTCAACATGCAAGTTCGGGGCTCATGATAAGAGGTTGGCTTGCCTGGGGGTCGAGGAATACTCCGGGGAGGGATACGATCAACTCTCGGAAAAATTTGCTGGAGAACGGTTCTATCTCAAAGGGGCTGAATTAGAGCAAGGACAAAATGGGCATTTTTAGAATGTGCAAACATCAAGAAAATAGTCCCATCTAAAAGGGCTCGATGAACAGAGAACCTGAGCATTGGAATCACCTCATTCGGAGTTACGGGTAAAAAGATACGAACGTTTAAAGCTGAGGGATTAGTCTGTAAAAATACTTCTACACACAGGTCCCTATTAGTTTAAACAGAACGTGTCTTTTCCGATAATACATTTTCCAGAGAGGAAAACATATTTCCGGCCGAAGAAGAGGACAATACGCTTTCATAATGGGAAAGATACTCTCTGGGGAATACGCCTTCAACGTAGGAAAACGGCTTCGCGACGGGGGCGCCGCCACTTATCCATGCTGGCAGGACCAGGTCAACACGGCAGCAGCGGGGCCGGGCGCCTGGGTCGCTGCCAGGTGGGGTCGGGGAAAAGGAACGGGGCCCGCTTGGCCATGTCAACGCCTCCTCCTGGCCGTCTCCTTCTCCCCCAACGCGCGCCCACGATGCACAGGACGGCCGCGCTCCGGCGACGAGCGCCGGCGACACGGGCCACCTCCGGTGAGGCTCCGGCCACCGGCGTGCTCCCCTGGAGTGGCGCATCCATTCCCCCACTCCACCTACTCCAAAGACGAGGGGAGTGATGGTGACCTCGAGCATGGTGGACGGTGGTGTTGGTTGGGTTTGGAGAAGGCGCTATTGTCAGAACCGGCCCAGATCAGCACACACACGCGAGGGTGGATTCAGAATCAACTGTGAAGAACATTGACGAACAGAGAAAACAGGGAGGATATTGAGTTTTGCGACACGCTCAATCTGATTCTTTTCCGGTTTCTCTCTTTTATTCCATCGAGTAACAAACTCGCGCTAGACTCTTGCCCACGATCTGCTTATTCTGCGCCATCCCACGGGCGTAATCGTGGCCAACAACATCACACGTTTACAGGAAAGATAAAACGATCTGAAGACTAAAACTACCCTACGACTCGGACGCCGCCGCAACATGAATAAAGCACGTCTCTGTCCTAAATAAATGCGCGTACTGAAAATGCTTATGTGCTAGCTGAAAATAAAAGGAAACAACTGAACTTGCATGGCTGCAGCGAGGTTAACATAACAATCACCTCCTTAATCTTTGCTGCACTCACTTCACATCACACATGTCAGTGGTTGGTTGGTTCATAAGTCTTAGGACTTTTTTAGTCCCAACTTATAAGTCCCAAGTCTCTAAAAAGTCCTTACCTGTTTGGTTCCTGGGACTTATAAGTCCCTATAAGACCATATTACAACTATAAGTCCCTATAAGTCCCTCCTTGAGAGTCTTATTTCATAAGTCCCAAATGCCCACTTTAAGTCCCTCCTGTTTGGTTTAGATGGGACTTATACGGACTTTTTAAGTCCCTAAACCAATAAGTCCCTGGAAACTAACACCCTCTCAATCATCTCCTTCATCTCCTAGAACCAAACCCTTGGCAGGGTCTTGGTCAGGATGTCCGCAAGTTGTGCACCTGTCCTGACATACTCTACAACAATCTTTTCTTCCTCAACACAGTTCCTCACATAATGGTAGCGTATGTCTATGTTCTTGCTCCTCTCATGGAACACAGGGTTCTTGCACAATACTATTGCAGATTGGTTGTCAACCTTCAGCAACACCTTGTCTGGTTCTCTGTCCAGCAATTCTCCAAGGAACCGAGCTAGCCAAACAGCTTGGCAGGCTGCTGATGCAGCAACAACATATTCTACTTCGCATGACGACATGGCCGCAACCCTCTGTTTCTGAGTCACCAAGTGATTGGAATTTCATTAAGGAATAAGATCATGCCAGTGGTGCTCTTTCTATCATCCACATCACCAGCTAATTCAACATCACAATATCCAAGCAATTGAGGACCCTTTCCAGCACCCTTCTTGTAATAACAACCGAGGTCTTGAGTTCCTTTTACATACCTCTGGATGTGCTTGATTGCAGCAAATGATTAGAGGTAGGCCTCTCCATGAACCTACTGACATATCCCACAACATGACATATATCAAGTCGAGTGTGCACAAGATAGCGAAGGCTTCCAACAACACTATGATACTGTGTAGGATCAACCTCGGGTGCTTCACTTGACTTGCTGAGCTTCAGCCTTGCTTCCATTGGAGTTTGGGTGGGGTTGCAGTTTTTCATTCCCATCTTGTTCATAATCCTTCCTGCATATGTTGACTGACAGAGAGCAATACCATGAGCTAACTGCTTTACTTCTATCCCAAGATAGTAGCTAAGGAGACCAAGATCGCTCATACTAAACATGCTCTTCATTTTCTTCTTGAAGTTTGCAATGTCAGTATCACTTCCCCTAGTGATAATTAAATCGTCAACATGCACGCCCACAATTAGAGTGTGCTTTTCATGCATTTTGTACACTCCAGGTTCCGAAGGGCATTTTCAAATCCCAAACTACTCAAGGTACTGTCCAGCTTTGAATCCCATGCACGCCGCGCTTGCCGCAGGCCATATAGTGCTTTGTGTAGCTTGCACACCTTGCTGTCTTGCCCTTTGACTTCAAAACCAGGTGGCTGGCAGACATACACCTCCTCATTCAGATCTCCATTGAGAAACACGGATTTCACATCCATGTGGTGTATGTTCCGCCCGAACTGAGCAACAAGTGCAACAAGTAATTTTATGGATTCAATGCGGGCGACAGGTGCGAACACTTCTTCAAAGTCAATTCCCTATCTTTGCACAAATCCCTTTCCAACCAGCCTTGCTTTGTACTTAATCACAGCTCTGCTTGGGTACCTTTTTAACTTGTATACCCATTTCAAGCCTATCGGGTTGTGTCCTTTCGGAAGGTCACACAACTCCCATGTATTGTTCTCATGAACGGAGTTCAGTTCCTCTTTCATTGCTTTCTGCCAACAGGTCTCTTTCAAAGCTTTGACATGATTACTAGGCTCCTCAAGGCCGAACAAGCACAGCTTGGCGTCACCTTCTTTGATCTCAGTTTCCTCATAAATCTCATCAAGGAGACGCTTCCCTTGTGGCCCCTGTGATGGATCGGTGTAAGGGGTATTAGCAGAACCATGAGCATAAGCAGGGGTCACCGGAGAGGCTTCTAGGTCCAGTGCGATTGTAGCCCCATCGTTGGCATGTCTTGTTCTATTGCCCTGCCGAGGCGCCGCCATGGTAGGAGATCTGCTTGGTGAATCCGATGTCGTGGCAACGTTTTCTGCTACCTCTCCTGCTTCCTCATAGTGTGTCTGTTCTGGGTAGCTGACAACAAATAAACTTCCATCGCTGCTGCCCACTGATCCCGCGGAGCTCCAATCCCAACACCTATGTTCCTCAAACACCACGTCTCGTGAAACAACCAGTTTCTTACTTTCCAGGTCATACATGCGATAAGCCCTAGAGCCAGTTTCATAACCAATAAACACCATCTGCCTGCTGCGATCTGAAAGCTTAGTAAGTCCAGGACCAACAAGTTTCACATGTGCGACACTTCCAAACGTGCGCAAGTGCTGAACAGACGGTTTTCTGCCATGCCAAGCCTCATAGGGTGTCCTCCCTTTCACACTTTTGGTTGGAGATTGGTTGAGTAGATATACGATCGTGGCCACTGCCTCTCCCCAAAACCTTGTAGGCACCCCCATGGATTTGAGAAGACTTCTTGCCATGCTCACCACGGTCTGGTTTCTTCTTTAGACAACACCATTCTGTTGTGGAGTGTACGGTGCCGTGAGAAAGTGTTTGATCCCATGGGAATCGCAGTGGTTTGCAAACTCAACTGATGTGAATTCACCGCCACGATCAGTCCTAATTGCCTTTAGCTTGAGGCCTTTCTTTATTTCAGCCGCCCTCTGAATTTTCTTCAGTGTATCCAATGCTTCATCCTTAGTTCTCAGGAGCTCTAGCCACATATACCAGGAGTAGTCCTCGACCACCAGAAGGAAATACCTTTTCCCTCCAGGAGTCCCAGGGGAGATTGGCCCACACAAATCTCCGTACACTAATTGCAAATGCCGAGTAGCACGAAACAGGGACTCTCACGGAAACGGCTATCTCCGTTGCTTCGCTATCATGCATCCATCACATACTTGATCCACATGTTCAAGTGTGGGCATACCCTCAACCATCCCTTCAGCAGCTAGAGCTCTAAGAGATCTGAAATTGACATGTCCAAATCTCATGTGCCACAACCAGGATTGTTCTTTTGCATGTGCAAGTAAGCAAACATGTTCAGTTCGTTGTATGATCAGTATGTACATTTGGTTCTTGGTTCTCTTGACTCTGGCCAACACATTTCTCTGCCTGTCCCATACAGTCATCATTCCATCTTCACTAGCATACTTGCAACCATTTTCATCTAATTGACCCAAGCTAATAATATCGCTCTTCAGTCGAGGTATATAGTACACCTCCGTCAGCACTTGGTGCTCCCTAGTGTGACACTACATCAACACAGAGCCATGTCCACAAATATTCACGGTTGTGCCATCACCAAACTTGACCTTCCCCTTCATTGTGTGATCAAGTTCAGCAAACTTCTCTTGACACCCGGTCATGTGGTTGCTAGCTCCTGTATCCAAGTACCAGTAGAGATCTTGGCTGCCACTCAGCTTTGGTTGCACCTTTTCTTCATTCAGAAACACCTGTTCAGAGGGATTGAATATAGATGGAAATAGCTCACACACCTCTAGCATAAGGAGTCTAGGCTCCTCATCCTCTTATGCCTGAGCAATGTTTGCCTTCTCGCGCTTCGCCTCCGGACATTCGGACTGAAAATGACCCATCTCATTACAATTGAAGCACCTGACCTTTTTGATGTCAAACTTGCAGTGCTTCTTTTGCTTCCCCGTGTCCTTTCTCTCGCCGCGCCCGACTTGTCCATGGTCACCGCGCCCAGCGCGGCCATCGCTGCGACCTCGACCGCCTGCACATCCATGACCGGTGTTACTGTTGACAGTGTCCTGGACTAGGGGGTACTCACCACATCGTCTCCCGACCAGGTGAATTGGGCCGAGGACCCCCATGGCGGTTCACTCATGGGTCACTTTGGGCAACCCATGCCGCATACAACGAGTATTCCACAAGACTTGGTGATCAAGACAAGGACTCCTCTCCACCAACGTATTTGGCTAGGACTCTTGTTATCCTAGGCCTCTGGTGCATTATATAAGCCAAGGCCAGGCTAGTCGATAGATCATTATGACAATCATAGAATCTAGACTTCTAGGGTTTAGCCATTACGATCTCGTGGTAGATCAACTCTTGTAATACTCATATTCATCAGGATAAATCAAGCAGGAAGTAGGGTATTACCTCCATAGAGAGGGCCCAAACCTGGGTAAACAACGTGTCCCCTGTCTCCTATTACCATCGACCTTAGACGCACAGTTCGGGACCCCTACCCGAGATCCGCCGGTTTTTACACTGACATTGGTGCTTTCATTGACAGTTCCGTTGTGTGATCGACAAAGGATCGATGGCTCGTCTGCATATTAACTGCGACGTCAGCATCTTCATCAACGGCTTGACTGGTCACCTCAGCTTGACCGAGGACTGTGCCCTACCTCCGATAGTCAAGTTCGGACGAGGGCCTTCATCGACATCAACTCTGATCTCTATCATGATCATGGAGGAATTGTCCTTGGATCTTGGAGGCTCAGTGTCCACATTGCCCTCGGGTGACCGTGCTGTTTTTCCGGATAGCAAACTTGTATACACTACCACCACCTCCTCGAGCATCGCTTTGACGATTCCTTCTGTGGAATTGTGTAGAATTAAATTCTTAACAACCATGCAAAATTTTGTCGAGTTCCGATGGAGGAATCTCCGGCGATCTACGATATACCGAAGCCATGTTAAATCTGGATGAGAATCTAGACAAGTTTAGGGCATGGTCTCCAGAGCCAAGCTTGCAGGTCCTTTGAAAGATCCAACCGTTCATTTGCTGTGGAATTCCCATATCTACCACCCCTCAAAATTTCAGCTTGATCCGACCGTCCAAACTCCGGGAACCTTCCGATTAGTGCACCACTTTTCAGAACTATTTTCTGCGCGAGAACGAATCCGACCCGAGTTCATCTTTTTTTATGGGGTATTGTCTTTTGTCCCGAAACACATCCCACTGATTTTAAAGTCTTTTCCAATATGATCTTCAATGCGCTGGTGTCAAACCAGCCCGACAACGTTGCTCCACGGCTACCGACCTACTCTAGACATGTCGTCGCTTTGTTGAGCCGATCTCAACTTTTTCGGATCATCATCTCGGCAAGCCGAACAAGAGTTCGGCAATGCGAAGGATAAATCATCACCAACATCGCCGCCCCACGGATTACACGGAGCGGGACCATCGGTATCGCCACACGGTCACTTCATCAAGCCGGCATTGACCGCGTCACAAGTTACGACCTGCGCCGGCATGGCCGCACTGTTGCTTCTTCAAGCCAATGTCCATCACGCCGAACTGCTTCAATACCAAGGCTGACATGCCAACTGCAATGTCTCCTTACCAACCTGCTCCGTCACCTCAGCTAGACAAGGGGCTTCGCCATCCCTTCTTCAACCTACTCCGGAGACTTCGGCGTCGTCAGTTGACCAGCTTTGTCATGTTAGCTGGACCAGGGGCTCTGCCTCGGCGAGCAAACCTTTACCAGCATCGCCATGCCATCGCTTCACCGCCCATCTGACAATGGGTGTGCGGATCAATTCCCAATTTTGGGAGTCATTTTTCTTCGGAATGCTACAACAAATAAACCAGGTGCTATTAATCCTAGCAATTTTTGCTTGTTGGGTTTATTTTTCTTAAGGAATTATTACTCTGGTTTGTTCCATCATCTGTACATAGGTCTATCAAATGGCGGCCACAGTAACGACGGTCGCATGGTGGTTCGGTCAGTTTGCGTACATAGTTCGACGAACGCCGCATCCGGAACTCGGACTGACCTATGGATTCAGGCTTTGCCACACCTTTACCACATCACGCTGACGCCCTGCATCGACATTGGCTTCGGCGCCAAGCCACATATTTTTAAATAAATTATCTTGCATAATTAATTACGCGAGGATTTTTATATATTTATATTATTATTTATGGCCCGCACTATTTTACATGTGCAGGTAATCGACTTCGACCGCGTCACGTGGTCACTTTGGCAAGCCGACGCCGTCGTCCCAATCGGCATAAATCGGCTCACATGATCACCTTGTTGGTCGAATTGCCATACCGACATGCTCAGTTGCCTTGGGGGCTTCGACATCGCTGAGAGAGCTCTAACTCATCGAGTGTTCGGCACATGGGCCATATTTCTTTTATTACTCACTTTGCATAAATTATTAATTATGCAACTATTTTTATTTATTTATTATTATTACTATTATCTTCGGTTTGCACTATTTTCTATGCACAGGTAACCCACGCCGGGGACTTCGGAGTCACTCTGCCGGCCTGCATTGGCCAAGCCATGTCACTACCTCGGAGTGTCGAACTCCTTTCTCGGACACCTCAGGCTTGGAGCTGGGACCTCGGCCATGCCGAGGACTGTGAACCTTGTCGGATCTGTCACAGATCAATGGGCGTCTTTGTCCCGCCACAAACCCGAATCGCGTCATCAAAACCGAGCACATTAACCAGCTAAGTCGCTTTCATGCTCAATAACTTTCAGTTTTAAAATTTGTTCGGTTCGACCAAGCATTATACTTTTTTGGCAAAAAGTTGTTTGTGACAAAGTTCCTTGTCAAAATTTTGTTTGTGGCACACAAATTCAAATACCCCGTTTATTTGGGGGCTTCCTTTATGAAGCTTTTCCTCTTGCATATGATTATACTTGTACGGCTGGGTTGCCTTGCTCCTGTGTTTACGCCACAATATGCACCATATTGACTTAAGTGTTCCTTATTCGTGTGCCTTGCATATGATTATACTGTTCCTTATTCGTGTATTACGCCACAATATGCACCATATTGACTTAAGTGTTCTACAAGCTGGGTTGCCTTGCTCCTGTGTTTACCCCTACGTCCCCGATTGTTCGGCTAGGGAGTAAAAGGAGCACCTCTGCGATTGTCACGATCGGGTCATCCGAGCTCGGACCTCAGACTGGGTGAAGCCAAAAGCTAGCGCTCTTATTGTTTTCAATCATGGTCGGCACACAACAGAACTCATGAGTACAAAAAATCAATTGCACAAGTCTCATAGTAATAATGAGCAACCGAAGAAAGGTATCAGTGGGGGTATTATTTTCTTCGAAGATGCTTCTTACACTTCGTCAGTAATATACCATAAGTTCCCTGAGCGCGCTTTGTTTGTTACAGCCTTATGGCCTGATTGCCTAGTTATCGGAAACACCGTCGATATTCTCGACAGGTGGAGTACATAACACTTTTCGACCCTTGACCGAAGAGGGAGAAGCCAACGGTCAGTTAAGACGCGTTTAAAGTTCGGGTGAACACAGATATGATATAAGTACTTTGGTACATACAGTCATTATAGATAGAATTCTTTTACCCAAGTCACTTGGGGGCTCTTAAATTGATATGAGCCATTTTATAATAAATGATTTCTTCCTAGTCGTTGCAAAGTCTATTTCTACCACTCCTTAGTCGACTTGAGTGCATGGTCAACAGTCGGATTGCCTGGTTTCCCTCTAAAGCCGCTCGCGCTTAGTTTGCTGAACGGGCCTAACGAGAATTAGTACTCCGCCTTCAGGATAGGAGGTTAAAGGCATAGGATGACCTGCTTGAAGTCTTGAGATCGGATATGTCATGTTAAAGCACGACAGAAGAACAATTTTGTCGAATTTAGGGTTCCGGCAAAACCCTTGAGGTTTGAACAATGGGGTGCGCATAAAGATTTCCCCCTACCAAATCTCGCCTCTCAGCCTCGCCGCAGTCTCTAAGCTTAGCCCGATCAACTCAAAACACAAGAGACACGAGATTTATACTGGTTCAGGCCACCATTGTGGTGTAATACCCTACTCCAGTGTGGTGGTGGTGGATTGCCTCTTGGGCTAATGATGAACAGTACAAGGGGAAGAACAGCCTCCTGAGGCGAGGTGTTTTTGTGCTTGGTGGGTGGTTCAGCTCAAGGTGAGATCTGTTTCGTCCCCCCATATGGTGGTGGCTAGTCCTATTTATAGAGGCCCTGGTCCTCTCCCCAAATATTGAGCGGGAAGGGATCCAACAACGGCCAATTTGAAAGGGGACAACTAGTACAAGTTATCTTGACTAAAGGTGGTCTTCGCTTGTCAAAGGCGCTGGTGGTGACACTATCTTGGGCTCCATGATGACCCATGTCTCGCCGTCCTACTGGTCCTGGTCTTGTTGCACCGATATGGAAACCTTTGCCTGAAGCGTCGGTACTCCGTGTCTGTGCTTGCCCCCTTAGCACCAAAGGGGAAACGAGGACATTGTGCACGCTGGTGCCCGTCTAATGCTGGCTTGGCCTTGGTCGTCACGGCTTGCATCACGGGAACCTCGTGAGGTACCCCTTGCCTTGGTCTCTCCACCTCCTCGCGAGCTTGCCTGGTGAGGTCGCCCCTGAGGAGGCCTTGTGTCATCCGCCCCGCGAGGCTTGGCCCCTCACGAGGGTCTTGAGCGTTGGTTGATGAAGACGGGCCGCACTGGGCCGCTGGTGGAGCTACGCTGCGGGCCGCAGGTAGGAAAGTCTGGGGACCCCCGTTCCCAGAACGCCGACAGTAGCTCTCGGGCCCAAGGCGCGCTCGGACTTGGCTTAGCGGCAAAGCCAAAGGGCAAGTGCGGAGCGCCGCGGGCCCCTACAGCCTGCGGCCTTGGTCGACGCATGGTGACTAATTGTACGTGGGCGTCTCTGCTTCCCCATGCTGCCTTGACAACTGCAGGACTGACAAAAGGCTGGCGCGGACAAGGCTTGCCTTCATTGTTTCTCTTCGTCTTGCTCCAGATCCCCTTTCTTGCTCCTTGCTTCCCAACTCTCCAGATCCACTTCGACTCTTTCCATTTCATCAACCATAGCACCCCGCAAGGTCAAGGCTGATGTGTCACCATCTTGGTATGAGTCGGCCCTGGATGCGTCCAATGTCCCGGAGAAGAATCTCGCCACCACGCGCCTGCTGGCGGCGGAGGAGAGCAACGAAAAGGGGAAGACCAAACTCCAGGCTGGCTCCGCCGTGCCGGAACCTCAGGTGAGCATCTTCTATCCTTGAGCGCCGTTGTCGCAGGCCTTATTCCCCCCTTCACCGACTTCTTCTACGCCGTCCTCCGCCATTATAGGTTGCAGGCCCTTCATCTCCATCCCAACTCCATTCTTCTCTTGTCGATTTTCGCCTACTACTGCGGGGCGTATGTCGGGGTGATGCCGTCCGTGGCCCTGCTGCGCCACTTCTTATTCCTTTGATCCAACGGTGACCACACCTTGGGGTGCGCCAATTTCATTGCGTATGGCAAGGCCAACACGATTTTGAAGGCCGGGAAGAGGGTCGATGGCTTCCGGAGTAAGTGGGTCATTATGGATGCCAAATGTGTCCACCCCAGGCTGATGCTGCCAACGGAGATGTCCAAGTCCGACAGAGGGTGGTCACGCACGGAGCTCATCGATGGCCGATCGACTTTGGTGTTGGAGAGGATGAACATCGACCTGAAGCCGGGAAACACGAAGGTAGCGAAGCTGACGGGGGCCATGCTCCTAAGGGAATTCCTGATGCAGCGAGTGGCTCCGCTTCAGGTGCGCTCGTGCCCCTTGTAGACGCTTGGGGGTGAAGAGGACAAGCTTCACCTGAACCCGGTGGCTTTGACTGACGAGGAGCTAGCCGCAGCTCTCCGCCTCCTGGTCGGGGACGACCAGGACTATCCGCCGAGTGCTTTCATCCCCTTGTTTCTCCGCAAGGACTGGGCGCAGGTGGTGGTTGCTATGTCCACCTTTAACGGGCGCGGCCTGGTGCCGCCGGCGCCCCTCGCGGCCCGGGGGGCGACGACGCCGGTGGACGTGTCTTTGGGTGACTCCCGCAGAGGAGGAGGAGAGGAGGAAGATGAGGAGCGCGACTCGGAAGCGACCCCCCGAGGGGACGAGGGAGACCTCCCCCTGCATAAGGCTGACATCCTCCGCGCCTTGCCTAACGACGACCAGGCCAACGCCATCCAAGAGAGGGAGGATCTTCCCGCGATCCCGACAAAGGGCAGGTCGGCGCTGATCTCCTGAGAGGCTGCTTCTGTCCGGATGCCGCCTGGAGCTGCTTCCAACCCTTCCGCTACACCTTCTTCTGCTTCTGGAGCCCTTGCGGCTGCGCCCCAAGCCGCGAGGCTCTCGTGCTTCAAGCTCAACAAGAGGAGGATGGACTACACTGCGGTAGACCAGTGAGTGTCCGTGCTCCATCTTGTTCTTGATTATACTATTGGTCCTTGAAGTTCACCATCGATTGGCCAGGCCGCTGCCTGCGATGAAGAAGAGGAAGGGGGATACGGTGACGCCATCTGGGGCCGATCCATCTGCCGCGGCCGCACCTTCTTCCATGGGAAGGGGAAGCAATGGCGTTCGCACCTCCCCTGCCCGGTCATCCTCGCGAGGCCCGGATGGGCATCCTCGTGTGGAGCCAGCCCCCATGGCCCTGCTGGCTCCGGAGGTGCCGTTACCTGACGGTGCTGCTGAGGTACCCAAGGATCAGGAGCCTCCAGTCTCCCAAGCCATGGCTACACTGCCGCCTCCTCCTTCTGTTGCGCCGCTGGTTCCAGGTCCTTCTGCCTCCCTTGATGTCTTGGAACATGCCCTTTCCGAGATGGTCCAGCTGTAAGAAGACCTCCAGGGCACCGACTCCCATCTGGTAGCCGGGCGCTTGGAGATGGTTTCCGGCTGGCTTCACTCTGACTTCTCTGTCCGAGCGGCGCTAAGGCGGGTCGCGGCGGCCTCTAAGAAGGAGAAGCATGCCACCACCCAGGCCATGTTCGCTCGCGAGGTGGCGTTGAAGGATGCCACAGCCGCCCAGGACCGCTGCAGGGCATTGGAGGCCGAGCTGAAGGCTTTGTGTGACAAGCGCGCTGAAGAAGCTCGCGACCGCCAGACAAAGGAGGAGAGGACGAAGGCTCAGGAGGACGCCATCAAGGGCCGCGATGCCGAGCTAGCACGGTCGGCGGAGGCGCAGGCCACTGAGCGCGGCTAGCTGGAAAAGCTGGAGCAGAAGGTGAGGGCGGAGAAGGCCGAGCTCGACGCCAAGTCAAAGGTCCTGGCCGAGGACCGCGCGGCCTTCGCACTCCTTGAGAAGAGGTCTCGTGTGGTGCTGCAAGATCTCTACGAGAAGGGCCTGGAGAGGCCGTTGACCACCGACGAGGGCGGCCCCGCCTAGCTGCTTCCTTACTGGTCGAGGCGCTTGAGGAAGTCGTGAGCGGCATCGGCCCCATGGCAGAGGAAGAAGCTCGCGTCCTTTCTTCCGCTGCACTGACATGCGTCTTCAGCCACCTCCACCTCCGTGAACTTGATGCCAATCTTAACAAACTGCTGGAGCCCATGGACAAGGAGCGCTACGCCGTTGCTGCCGAAGCCGTGAAGGGCCAGGTGGAGGCCTTGTTGGAGAAGTTCCGCGCCTTCGATCCTGCGCCCATGGCAGGTGGTGCTGCTAATCCTACGGCTCCGAGTGGTGGTACAGGTGAAGGCGATGCCGCTGCTGGAGTGGAGTCCCTGGCGGGCGATGGCAGTGTCCAAGAATGACTGACTTATGGCTTCTTTCCTTCTTAATTCCTGCAATGTGCACCACGCCTCATAGAGGCGTTTAAACTTGCTCTTGGTATTGTGAAGACAATTATGGTTTGTAATATTTGCTTCGAGATTTGCAGTTTTCTTCCTATTTTCTTTATGTTCTTCGTCGGCAGAGCCCGGCCCCGTGCATACCTCAGTCGCTGTTAGCCCTGAGCGGATCACCAGGACGAGACCAAGGAGTGAGGGGCTATGTGACAAGTTAGGCTCCTGAGTCGCGATGCTCAGGAGTCCCCCTTGACGCACAAACAACCTATAGGAAGGGAACGTAGGTGTAGATCTGGTGTTCTACGTTTGCAGAGCCCGACCCCGCGCATACCTCAACCGCTGTTGGCCCCGACCGGATCACCAGGATGGGACCAAGGAGTGAGGGGCTACGTGACCAGTTAGGCTCCTGAGTCGTGATGCTCAGGAGTCCCCCTTGATGTTCAAACGACCTTCATACCTTGGCTCTACTCGGGGAGGGCGCACGACGACCAGGTCCAGAGACCTGGCTGGGTGGCGTACGCTCGGGCGTGACCCGTGCGCAGCCCCCATGTGCAGCCCCCTCGCGCGACGCTCCCGAGGGGAGGTGTTGCGATGAGGCCAGACACTAAGCTCTAGGGCTCCCTGAGGTTGATACGGCCGTGAGGCCGCCCCCGGTTGTTTGTCACCAACGCGGAGCATAGCACTTCCGTATGTGTACGGGCATAGCCGCTCCTTGGCAGTGTCGACGGCCAGCATGGAGCATGGTGCTTCCACTGGTGCGTGGGAGGGGGCTCCCTGCTGCGGAGTTCCCCTGGGGCGTGTACAACCCTGCCCTGACACGTGGCTTGCACGGTAGGGCTAGAGGAGGTGTATCTAGGCACTCGTGAGCCAGCGCGGGACTCATGAGGCCCTACCTCAAGGCGGGTTGCGCCTGGTCTTGGGTCTTTCACGGATGTGTGTTCCTGCGAGACGGTTAGGTATGCGTGCTCTACGTCCTGAGGTCCCGGCCCTCGAGCAAACTCAGCCGCCACTGATATGCCAGGTCGCGATGCCGTGGTCAAGGCCAGGGGGTGAGGGCTGGAGAGCCAGTAAGAGCTCCTGAGTTGTGATGCTCAGGAGCCCCCCTTTTAACGCGCAAGCGAATTGGTAGGTGGCAATCGAGCAGGTGATGATTATAGGTAGATTAGGCATGAAAGGCAGATCAACTTAGGTAGATGCAGAATGGATACATGCCACCGGGACAGGCCCAAGCGGCTTGGGGATGATGTAGCCCGAGGGGCGCCCCAGCAAAGCAAGCCAAAGACATAAAAGCAGATACATGCCGCAGGGACGGACCCACGCGACCTGGGAATGATGCAGCCCTGAGGGCGCTCCCAGCTGAAATGAACTTGGGAGATGTCACCTGATTCCGTTGTAGAGGCGGTGTTGGGACAGCTGAAGATGCGCGGTGAAGGGGCCGACCCTCACGAGCCACCGGGGCCCTGAGCCTCGGGAGGCTCTCGGGGACCTGGTGGTTCCTTGAGGACTGTCTCCATCTCTGCCAGGATCGTGTGGTGCCTGGCGTCTTGAGCTGCCAGGATGCTCCACAGGTGACGCTGGCAGGTGGCAGCCGTGTTTGGCAGGCCGAAGGCATGCGAACGTAGCTGTGCGGCGGCCCCTCGCAGCATCCCACACGCGAAGGCCCGAAGCGCTCCTGAGATGCGACTCGGTTGAGTCCTGGGATGTCGATGCAGATGCGCAGCCCACCATCCTCGCCCGGATGGGGAGCCTCGCCACGCAAGCGGCGATTGCCGCGCATGGACCTTACTTCCTAAAGCTCCTGAGTGGTCCTGGCAATGAACTCCTGAATGTTGGGCTTTCCACGCCCTATGCCTTCATGTGGGAAACGTGCCGTGAAGCACGCCTTCAAGTGGTGCCCGAGCACCTCCCTCGTGATGTAGGTCTGAGGCCCTCCAGAAGAGAGCACCCGAGCCCTGCCTGAGGAGGGCATCGGGCGCACCTTCCTATGCGATGGAAGGAGGCGCCCCAAGCACGGGCGCTGATCCTGACGCGGCTCCACCCAAGGTCCCGACCTCCTGAGGCCCTGCACGGAGCGGTTTCTTCTTCTTCTTGGGGATGGCCTCAGGAGGGTTCTCGCCCCTGCTATCCGGCTCCTCGATTGCTGCGGCCTGGAAAGCACACTCAAGGGAGCATACCGCATCTCTCTCTTCGCAGGGGATCATGATGATCCCACCGCTCCCTGGCATCTTGAGGATTTTGTAGCCGTGGTGGGTCAGCGCCATGAACTTGTCCATGGCTAGATACCTGAGGATGGCATTGTATTGCAGGCGGATGTGGGCGACGTCGAAGTCGATGAGCTCCGTGCGGTAGTTGTCGTGCTGTCCAAAGGTGACAAGGAGGCGGACCTGCCTTATCAGGGTGGTGGAATCGTCAGTAACTCCTGAGAAGGTCTTGGTAGGCTGGAGCTGATCATATGGCACTTGAAGGTTTTCGAACGTCTCAACGGACAGGATGCTAAGCCCAACACCACCGTTGATGAGGGTCTTGGTGACTTGCACGTTACTGATGATTGGTGAACAGAGCATCGGGAGAACGCTAGCAGTAGCCGCGCACTTGAGTTGATCTGCCGAGCTGAAGGTGAAGGCACACTTGGACCAACTGAGCGGGCGCGTGGCCCCGAGCCTGGGGAGGGCTGCGTTCACCTCGCGAGCAAACTGCTTGAAGATGCGCTGAGAGGCTGGGGCTTGAGCTCCGCCCAAGATGCAAGCGATATCACATGGTTCCTGGAAGCCCCCAGCTCCCTCATCCTGATGGTGGTCATCATTCCTTCTTGTCGGAGGCGGCAGCGGAGGAAGGCCCGCGTTACCCTGGGGGTGGTCCTCGCGAGGTTGATCCCTCCAGGCGCCCTCACGAGGCTGGTCCCTCCAGGCGCCCTCACGAGGCTGGTCCTGCCAGCGATCCTCATGAGGTCGGTCACGCTACTCCTGGCGAGGGCCACGATCATCCATCATCCTCCGCCATGTCCTCCTCCTCAGACATAGCCCTGGTCATTGCGCTCGGGGCGTCGACCGAAGCGTCCTTCCCAAACGGCCCTGAGCTCCTGACAATCGTTGGTGTTGTGGGTGTGGAGGTTGTGGTAGGTGCAAAACGGTCGGCTGCCCTTGGACGACTCCGGCTGGTCCCTGTCGCGCTTCGTGTCTAGTTCCGCAGCGAGCACGGCGATTCCCTTACGATTCACGTCCTTGGCCTTGGTCTTCCTTTCTTCCGGGTTGGTAGCTGCGGGCTTGAGGAGGGAGAGGTGTCCCTCCTCAGCTCTTGCGCACTTGATCGCCAGGTTTAACAGCTCCAGGGATGTGCACAACTCCTCATGGATGGCGAGCTCCTCCTTCATCTTGATGTCACGGACGCCATCAGAGAATGCTGAGATGATGGCCTCATCCGTCTCCTTGGGGATCTTGAGGCAGACGCTATTGAAGCGTTGGATGTATTTCTGCAGGGTTTCCCCGGGCTGTTGTCTGATGTGGCGTAGGTCACCCGCGGCCGGGGAGCGGTCACGATTGCCTTGGAAGTTGGCGATGAAGTGACTGTGCATCTCATCCCAGGAGGATATCGAGTCGGGAGGCAGGTTCAGGAGCCATGAGCGGGCACCGTCCTTGAGTGCCATGGGAAACCAATTCGCCATGACTTTCTCGTCGCCTTGGGCGGCCTCGATGCTCAGCTTGTAGAGCTGCAAGAACTCCGCAGGGTCGGGGGTGCCTCCATAGCGCGGAGGCAAGTCCGGCTTGAACTTGCCGGGCCAGGCGATGCTACGCAACTCTGGGGTCAAGGCGCAGCAACCTGTTGTGGTCACCGAGGCCCCTTGCTGACGCGGAGCCTGCTCTTGGTGATGTCCGCGCACCGGTGCCATTGGCAGTACGCGGTCTTGTCGTGCCAGCGTAGGGAGCACATGGGAGCCTTCTTGAGGCCGAGGGATTTCTTGACATCTTCCTTCTTCTCGCGCGGGTGCCAGACGCGGCGTGACACGCCCAGGGGCCGTGCGCCTTGGCGCCAGGGCACAGTCCTGAGGCAGAGGTGGTGGAGGTGCTCCATGAGCCACGTCTCCCGTTCCTGGCGAAGGGAAAGGCAATGAGTGGGACGGCGCGGGAGAGCCCCCTGCGGCGCTGACGAGCTCGATGATGCGAGCGAGCCATTCCTCATAGAGGTCGTCGATGTCGCGTGCCATGAGCAGCACGGCCTGCACGTTGGTGGGAGCACGACGAGCGTGGGACGACGAACCAGCTGGGGCCAGCGACGGAGTGGCGGTGCGGCCGTCTTGCCGCACCGAGGGGTGTAGCGAGGATGCTCGTAGCTTGTTCCCCGCAGGGCCGATGGCGGCGTGGGAGGCAGGCGATGGGGAACGACGGGGAGGCCTGCCGACAGGAGCTGTCTGGGCGACGTGTGCGGTGAGAGCAGCCTAGCGCTGAGCGCAGGCTCGACGGGCGTCAGATATGGCCGCGACGAAGCGATGGGACGCGGATCAGTGGAAGGAAGGCGCGCCAAATGTCGGATTTCGGGTTCCAGCAAAACCCTTGAGGTGCGAACACTTGGGTGCGCACGAAGATTTCCCCCTACCAAATCTCGCCTCTCAGCCTCGCCATAGTTTCTAAGCTTAGCTCGATCAACTCACAACACAAGAGACACGAGATTTATACTGGTTCAGGCCACCATTGTGGTGTAATACCCTACTCCAGTGTGGTGGTGGTGGATTGCCTCTTGGGCTAATGATGAACAGTACAAGGGGAAGAATAACCTCCTGAGGCGAGGTGTTCTTGTGCTTGGTGGGTGCTTCAGCTCAAGGTGAGATCTGTTTCGTCCCCCCCCCCCCACTATGGTGGTGGCTAGTCCTATTTATAGAGGCACTGGTCCTCCCCCCAAATATTGAGCGGGAAGGGATTCAACAATGGCCAATTTGAAAGGGGACAACTAGTACAAGTTATCCTGACTAAAGATGGTCTTCGCCTATCAAAGGCGTTGGTGGTGACGCCGTCTTGGGCTCCACGATGACCTCCATCTCACCGTCCTGCTGGTCCTGGTCTTGTTGCACCGATATGGAAACCTTTGCATGATCCCTCGGTACTCCGCATCTGCGCTTGCCCCCTTAGCACCAAAGGGGAAACGAGGACACTCTGCGCGCTGGCGCCCGCCTGGCCTTGGTCGCCATGGCTTGCGTCACGAGAACCTTGCGAGGTACCTCTTGCCTTGATCTCTCCGCCTCATGCGAGCTTGTCTGGTGAGGCCGCCCCTAAGGAGGTCTTGTGTCGTCTGCCCGCCAAGGCTTGGCCCCTCGCGAGGGTCTTGAGCGTTGGTTGACGAAGACGGGCCGCACTAGGCCGCTGGTGGAGCCACGCTACGGGCCGCAGGTAGGCAAGTCTAGGGACCCCCGTTCCTAGAATGTTGATAATTTTTTTAAGACCAATTTCGGATTGGCACCGAATACTTGATCTTGTTCGGACGTCATGCTTTTACTAACGTTTTTTGGTTTCCCAAGCTTATGGCACTTTTAAACTATTTGTGTGTTTCCAACATAAGTCTCGCAGTGCAACGCCGGACACCTTTAGAGATTCAGCAAAATTATTCTCGGATATTGCTATGTATGCACCGGTTTCAAACTGTGTCTTCGGTCAATAGTTGGGTTGCCCGGCTCCTGTGCTTGCTTCCTATGTTCCGCTTTGTTCGGCTAGGTGTGCAAAGGGAGAACCACTGCGATTGTGCTTCCAGCTCGCATGGTTAAGCACCTCAGTGGAGAAAGCTGAAAACTGACTGTTCCAATAAGCGTAAACTGGTCAGCGATCCGATGACGGGCCATTCATAACATTGGCCAAAGAGTTTACGGCTTGACCTCGACTATCGCCGAACACTAACCGGGAGCTCGTAGCTAGCTTCCCCAATTTAAAGCTCCTATGACTAAGTAAAAGTTATAAAGCCCGCATATCTGATTGCCTCGTTTACGCTAACACAACTGCCTTCGGGCACCGAGACGTTGGCTAAGGGTTGTTTTGTTATTACGAAAACACCCTGTGTAGCATCTACAAGGGGGTGGAAGCCGATGATAGGCCACTTTCAAATGATAAACGATTACAACGGAGTCAACACAAACATATCATCTGCATTTGTATTTAATGTACAAGGGTTGCCTTCCGTAATCATCGTTATAAAGCCATAAATATGCATCAATTTGACTTAAGATTTTTGCCAAGCTAGGTTGCCTGGCTCCTGTGCTTACCCCTATGTTCCCGATTGTTCGGCTAGGCGGTAAAGGGAGCACCTCTGTGATTGTTACTACTAGGTGAAGCCAAAAGCTAGCAATCTTAAAGGATCACATTGGTTGGCAACAACGAAAGTGAAAATTTTGGTTCATTAATACCATAGAGTTCGGGAACTTTCCCCTAACTAAAACCTAAAAATTTTCCTCCCACATTGATCGGAGGTGAGGTTTCATGATCATGATAAGCATGAAGACCCAAAGAAAGGAACCGATAGCGGGACTATTTTCCTTGGAAGTTATTTCTTACATTAAGTAATATAACATATCCCTCTGCGTACCTTTGTTTATAAAACCGTATGACTGGATTGCCTTGTTTGTCATAAATCTTTGCTCTCATGAAGGCTTTATAAAGAAGGACAAACACTCCAAGGCTGCTGGCCTAGGAGGTGGAAGCCGATGGTCAGTCAACAAAGTTTTGTACAATGCGGCTCCGAGCATTAATGATGTAAAAAACTTGGATACATAATATCATAAATTGCGAGTAAAGTTGATTTATTGTAGCTCATCTTTTAAAGACCAAGCAAGCCACTTACAAAAATATCTCCTAAATCCCAAGTGGCATCGATTTCCTATCTATTAAGCCTCTTGGGGCCAGCCTTGGTGAGCCCAGCTTTCGCTGGCTCTGGCTCCTTTAAGAGATCTTTATTCTGTTTTCGAGAAGTTTGTGTTAGACACAACGGAATTTTCTGTCACATGGATATCGATCCTTAATTCGGCCAGCCGTGCCCACATTAAGGCCTGGGGGCTACTAGGCTTCACGCTCATTATTTATAAATATTAAAGGGGCACATCGATCCCCTGATCTGGTGTTGCCACCCGACCAGTGTCTCGGGGACTACTGCGTTGCCTGTTCAATGCAGAAAATTCGAAGTGCTTAGTGTTCGGCTTGGCCGAACTATGGGCAAACGCGTCTTTGGACAACAGTAGGTACCATCTGGACCTATATGGCGTCAAGCTAATATATTGCGGCAACTTATCAAGACCCTCTCTCAAGGGCCCGTTCGCTGATCACTATTATCTCTAATATATTACACTTCGTATCTATTCCTACGTATGCTACCGAGCTAGGAGTTGATCCTCAGGATGATTTTGCAAATCGACCTGAGTCTCACGAGCTACCAGGATCAGCAGATTTATGTTTTCCTTCAGGTGCACCTCGGGTTTAGACCGACACACACCTTGAGGGCTACTGGATATACATATACTGGCTATATATCTCGGCAGAGAGTAATTTCCACGAATCAAAAATATTCACAAAAATTAGCCTGCGGTCGGGGTGGTGCACCACCTCGGAAGAAGTCCGGCATAAAGCTCAGGCACCAGTGACTGCTCCATAGAGGGAATTTCCGGCATTAAGCTCGACTGAATTCGTTCAATCTTTTAAAAGGCCGAGGTAATTTACGACATCTCAGACGCTGACCATCGTTGGAGCTCGGAAGTGGGCTGGCATAAAGCCCGGATTCAAATGGCTCGTTCCATAGAGAACTTTTCAGCGTTAAACTCGGATAATATCCTTCATATTTTTTCAAGCCAAGGTGATCTATGACACCTCGGATATAGTCCAGCATTGGAGCTCGGATATAGTCCGCATTGGTCATCAGCTGTAAAAGATATCTCTAATACAGTTCGGCATTGGAGCTCGGATGCAAGAGGACACCGCCGCACGGGAACAACTTCAAACCCAAGGTGTGGCATAATAAATAATCCTAAGGCATTGATAAAGGCCGAGAACTTAAAGGGGCTCCTCGGATACCCCGATGTGTAAAACCCTTTGGATTCACTTCGGCGATCCTCAAGATCGAAGACATGAAGATTTGTTGAACCAGCTTTCAAGACCGACGACCGAAGATGAAGAACAGTTCGGAAGGATCGAGGAGCGTCCCCAACTTGAAGACCGGTTCAGGGGGCTACTGACGGTGTCCTAGACTAGGGGGTACTCACCACATCGTCTCCCGACCAGGTGGATCGGGCCGAGGACCCCCATGGCGGTTCACTCATGGGTCACTTCGGGTAACCCATGTCGCATACAAGGAGTATTCCATAAGACTTGGTGATCAAGACAAGGACTCCTCTCCACCAACGTATTCGTCTAGGACTCTTGTTATCCTAGGCCTCTGGTGCATTATATAAGCCAGGGCCAGGCTAGTCGATAGATCATTATGACAATCATACAAGCTAGACTTCTAGGGTTTAGCCATTACGATCTCGTGGTAGATCAACTCTTGTAATACTCATATTCATCAAGATAAATCAAGCAGGAAGTAGGGTATTACCTCCATAGAGAGGGCCCGAACCTGGGTAAACAACATGTCCCCTATCTCTGTTACCATCGACCTTAGACGCACAGTTCGGGACCCCCTACCCGAGATCCGCCAATTTTGACACAGACAACTACTGTCGGCTCCACGTGACCCCTTTTTACCCTTCATCAGCTGCTCAAGGCCCTGCGTCATCAACACTAGTTGGTCCTCCTTCCCACCGGAGTGACGGCGCCGCCCGTGTTGACTCTCTTCGGATGCGGCGAGGCGACCGATAGGCTCTGACACCGTCATGGTAGTGAGGTCACTCCACTGCTCAATCGTGTTCACGATGTCCCCAAACCGGCTCGGGATGGCATTAAAGAGGACCTCAATGATCGACTCATCTGACATCGTCTAGCCGAGTGATCGGATTTTTCCGACGAGCGTCATCAATTTCTGCACAAACACACTGACTGACTCACCGTCGTCCATCTCCATGCGATTGAGTTGCCGCTTCAATTGCTTGACCTGCGCCTTCTTGACTTGGTCCTCACCGACGCGCATGCGCCGGATCGCCTCCCAAGCCTCAAGGGCAGTAGTGCATTCAAACACCGCCATCATCACCAAGTCAGGAACAGATTGAGAGAGCGTGGCAAATTCTTCTTCATCCCGGCTCTGGTTGAACTCGCCCGTGCCCTCGAGCACCGGCCACACGCCGAACGGATGTAAAGCGATCTTCATCATCAGACCATAGTTCGAGTCTGTGAGCATTGTGTACTGGATCGGGATGCCGCCGCCCCTCGATGATGCGTGCGGCACGATCGCCACCTCCGCACCCGTGTCATCATCCCCGATCCTATTTGCGGGCGGCGTGTACTTTCCACCGCTGCTGCTCTTCGGTGAAGTATTGCCCATCACTGCTCGCCGCCACCACAACTCCTCCTATCTCCGCCGCCGTGCTCCGCCTCCGTGAACCAACGCTCTGAATACCAAATGTTAGAACCAGCCCAAATCAGCACACACACGTGACGGTGGATTCAGAATCAACTCTAAAGAACACTGACGAATAGAGAAAACAGGGAGGAGACTGAGTTTTGCGACGCGCTCAATCTGCGTCTTTTCCGATTTCTCTCTTTTATTCCATCGAGTAAAAAACTTGCGCTAGACTCTTGCACACGATCCACTTATTCCGCACCATCCCACGGGCGTAATTGTGGCCAACATCATCACACATTTATAGGAAAGATAAAACAATCTAAAGACTAAAACTACCCTACGACTCAGACATCGCCGCAACGTGAACAAAGCACGTCTCTGGCCTAAATAAGTCTGCATACTGAAAATGCTTATGTGTTGGCTGAAAATAAAAGGAAACAACTGAACTTGCATGGGTGCAACGAGGTTGACATAACAATTATGGTTGTGGAGAAGAGGGGAGGAGCCGCGAGGCAGCTCTTAGATGTATGTGGAGGCCTCGGGTGGTGGAGGAACAACAAGGAAAGCACGGCATTGCCATAATCGAGTGAGACCCGAGGCGGCGGCATGGCGATGGGGAGGGGATGGAGAGGCTCCGAGGCGAGGGGGAGAGAGCAGTAGGTGGCTGGGGATTGCGAGGGAGCTCGAGGGAACCCTTAAATAGCTGAACGAAGGCTCGAGAAGGAGAGGGGCGAGGTGGCACTTAGCTGTCGACGTGTCCGTGCTCCGGTAACGAGCACACGCGGCCAAGGCTTGTAGGAAGCGGCGGGAAGGTGACGAGGGGGACGCGGACGAGTGCCAGCGGGGTCACAGAGTCAAGCTGCACTTGGAGACGAGAGGAGGAAGAGGACATGGGCGAGGAAGACGGTGATGGAAACGGGCGAGCACTGTTTGATCTTTGGAATGGCTCGTCAGAGAAGAAAACGAAGGAGGAGGAGGGGTCCAGACGAACGGTGACAACGATGTCGAGCCATTAGACATACTGGGACATCCCAGATGCAGCCGGAGCAGCGCTGCCGAGGCCGACAGTGGCTTAGACCACCGATTTGGGTGGCAATGCCCATGGTCACCACCGACAACACGCGCTTTGGCCATCTACTTCATTCCAAACCTTGTCTACAACATAGTCCTTCCAAGGCTCATTAAAAAGGAGATGGGGTCACGGGCAGAGGTGAAGAGAGGAGAGGGAAACAAGCTTCACAAGTTTGCTGTTGGAAACTTGGCCACATCTTGGTGATCCTCACAATGAGCTTAAGGACTAAACTTGATGTCTGGCAGGCTTAGGGTAGCAAGAACTACAATCCTGGGGGTTATGAGGTCATTAGGATAAACATTTAGCATAGTTGCTTTGCAACTGCTAAAATATGTCCAGAAACTAAACGAGAAAGGAGCACTCACTAGGAGTGTTGGATTGGGCTACCACTTGGCAAATCATGATGATTTGGTCATATGTAAACGCTGCAAAAAGATCATACCAAATGGACTTGCCAAATTGGTACTTGTTTCACAAGCATCACTTCTGACCAGAAACTTAGGAAAATTCTAGGAAAATATTGCCTACATGAAATGAGCCAATCTCTTGGGTAGGTGGATCATATGGATAGGAGAAGGCTGTATTTTCAGCCATAATGGAACAAGATAAAATATACTTGCTTCACAAACTGAAAATTTGGACAGGAAACAAGAATTGCTCCTGTGCTCACATAGTTCAATGAAATGATTTGAATATAGGTGGAGGCTAATGATTTGGTATAATTGAGTAGATGGCAAAGTTTCATCCCATTTGGAAACTCTATGAAGGTACTTCCTTCACAAAGTTACAATCTGGTCAGAAACTTTAAAAAAATTGCATAGGGAGCTAGAATGAAGGTACTAAGCTGATCTTTGGTATCCATGGGTCATTTATCAATGTTAATCACCCTGCCAAATTGCAGATCAATTGGAATTAGGAATAAAGCACTTCCTTTGCAAAGTTTCAGAGAAGGCATAAACTTGCATTGGATCACGTGCCCAATTTTTGATCTGTGGAACATCAGAAAAGGATGGAACTAGTGATTATATAGCAAGAACAAGCTCCACAATTTATGTGGGGATTTTCTCTGCTATAAAAATGATAGTTCCTTTAGAAAGTGGCATAAATGGAATATTGGCATAAAATAAGAAAAGGCAATTTTCCTTATTTAATTGTGGCCAATATATTTGCGAGAGCTTGGATTAGACATAATTATCAACTCCACCAATTCACATGAATTTAGGAGAGGGCTAGCTATGCCTTTGGATTTTATTCCTCAGAAAGGCAAGAGAAGGAATAAAACATAATTCAAAAATATTGCATGGGACTTGGCAACATTTTTGCATATCCAGGGTTTAGAAGGATAGGAGGGTCTCTAGGAACAGATGGGATGATCAACATATCAAGGAAAATGATGGCTCCTTTGTAATCACAAAGGCCCTATTCAAATTCTAAATTTTGGAATTAGGGTTTGAGAGGGTTTGAGATGTCGAAACTGAGGTCTTTCTCACTGAAAAAGACATGAGAAAGTTTTGAATGGTTGGAAATGACAAGAGTTCTCAGAGTCATCCAGCAAACTGAGGATAATTTTTTTGAAAATGATTGCCAGGAAAAAATAACAACACAAAATTTGATAACCCATTTTTGCGGTTGTTATAAAGATAGTGTTCCTTAGCTGTTTTATCAGCTTTGTTGGAGACCAACAAGGATGTCTCACTATCCTGAACCTTATCTGCATTACTTCCTTTACCGTTGCTTAATAAGGCACTCTTTCCCAATGTTCTGTCAGCATTGTAAAAGATGAAACAAGCAGACACATAACAAGTTTAGCATGTACTAGTATATGAAACTAATTTCGGTGAACCCGTTCATTAGTAAGGTGGACAGGATTAAACTACCAAGTCTTCTATTGCCAAGTACTAGTACATGATAAAAGCATCAAACAAACATATATCTATGTCCTATGGTCACTGCATTGTCTTGCCAAATCAAAATAGAGACACGGTTCAAAACATATCAGTTCAAGACAAAGCAGGAGTGAAAGAATACAAAGCATGGGAAACTACACAACACAACAAGATTTCAGATGGGTACCATGGTTGTACATGTACAACAACACTATTGGCTCTATTGTGATGCTAGTAATGTGCATGATATGAGAAGTCAACTGTATACACAATTGAAATTGAAATCAATAGAGCTATTGATAAGAGCAAACCTGTTAAAAAAACATGCATGAACATACCTGCTGTGCCATTGTTGTTTTGATTGGATCCTTCAATTTAAAAATAAGTTTGTGTGAGTAAATACAGTGATACAAGAGCAAGGCAGTATGCACAATAGCAATGGAATCTTAAATTAGAACAATTGTTCTTCAGGTTTAAGCACTTGTTCTACATGAACAGAGTACAGTAAGACGCAAGAATATAGTACTTAAAAATAGAAAAATAAGCTCATAGACCTTACCACATTCTTGGTTTGGGACCAGTACAGAACAAGGCGTTCCCAGTCATCGTCTAGTAAATGTGTCTCGGGAGAACGTAAGGGAATTTGATGAGTTTCTTTGCCGGTGAAGTACGTTTTCTTCAGGTAATTCCGATACTGCCACCAAGCATTCTTGAAGATAGCTGAGGTATTAGCACAGGTTACCTCATCCTGAGTTTCCAAATCGGTCCTTCTCTATAGAGAAAAATGGGAAAATTTGCTGTATTATAACCATCATGGAGGTAGGATGTATGGGACAAAGCAAAGTAATTGCCATGAATAACATTACTTACACATAACTCCTGGACAAACACCTGCAACTGGCATTTTCCTTCATCTTCAGTATAATATTTCCAAGATGGGAAGATACACACATAGGATTTTACAACATCAAATGTGATAGATGCTAAACTACGACTGGCTGGTTGTGCTTCCTCCACAGGAATAGGCGTACTAACTGGTGGATTTGGGGTTCGCCGTGGTAGTACGGGCCCTTTGGGCACTGGAGTTGCCTTACTATCTGCTCTTGTTTGGGGGCTCTGTGGTGGAGATGGTGATGTGTCAATAGGAATTGGGTTACTATCTGCTGGGATTGGGGTTAGATTGGGTGAAGCTGGTTCTCTGTCCATCGCAGTAGGGGTACAATCTGCGAGAGTCTGGGTTATGTGTGGTAGGGCTGGTTCTCATGCATGTACAACTGAGGTGCTATCTCCGCCAAGAGGTAGCACTGTTTTAGTTGAAGATCGTGTTTTTACTTTGCTAGACACTGGCATCACCCGCTCCAATTCAAATAGCCGATAAACAGGAAACATAGTTGAATGTACAAACATTGTATGAGAGACATATGCAATAGATAGTGTGGAAAAAAGAGGGCATGCAATAGTTGACATGTATATTGTTTAACTAAAATGGATAGTATGACATAATTTCACATATATGATGTCTATCTAAACTGGATAGACTTGTATCCAGTTTGTATTAGATGGTAGACTAGTCCTAATTCTAAAGGACTCCACATGTAACCCGCCCCTCTAACTTATCCGGTTTGTAAGTCTTCTCTTTTTCTCTACATGTTCAGCATGACTATGTACAATATCTGACATGCATACAAAAAAATATGGTGAGATTATGTAAGGAGAGCATGCAGAAATTTAGAGTGATGGTAACAACCAATGGATGGATCCAAAAATAATGATAGCAGGCCGATGATTTCTTTAGTTTAATAAAAAGACAGATGATGATTGCTTTACTATTTGTTTCCCATCCAAGATGAACAACATAGGCATACCCTAGGTGAACCAGATATTAGACAGATACTATTCATTGTTGCCTCAATATGTGCCCCACAACTAATTTAGAACTCAAGTTTGAACATTAATTTGGACCTGACTTGGAGTCTAAGAGGTGAACAGGACGATAAAGTAGCAGGTAATTTTAAGCAATGCATAACATAAGCAGAAACAAAAGAGTGCGGCCTCTCTTGTGGACTCGTGTACGCCTCAAGTTCATCTGTCGAGTCGGTGATGGTGCTGCCGTTGCGGTGGGTGCCGACGGCAGGGAAGGAGATCTGAGGCGGCAAAATACGGTCAGGAGTCGTGATGTATGGTTTGGTGGATGCTTCTGTTGATGGAGCAGCTCAGGTGAGGTGGACGACATCGCGGTAGGAGTAGGACAAACCACACAAAGTTCCCTTCGACACCTACCTATAACTGAAGTAATTTTGTAAGGGCTGATTTGGCTTGCATGATTCTAAAAACGCAGGGATAGGAAAAACACCAGAATAGGATAGGAATGCACATGGTAAACAGAGCATTTGTAAACACATGATTTCTGTCAACTTGGGTGTTTGGTTCACATGAATTGGAAGAGTAGAGAAATGCAAAGAAACATGGCCAAAATAAAGTGAAACCATATGAAAGCGTGTACAGTTAGAATGTTATTCTTCCACTAATGCACTTGGTCTTGTTTTCATGCATAGGATTTTGAAAAGTAGGCCCTGGTGAATGTTTTGCTCCATTCCTTTCAACAAAATGCATGAATAATTGAATAGTAGAGTGCCATAGAAAAATTTCCTATTTCTATGTTTTTCCGTTGAACCAAAATAGCCCTAATGGATCAACATGAATGTAGAGTAATAAGTGGTGCAACAAGTGTACAACCTCTTTGCCGTAGCCGTTTTGACCTCAACATCATTGGGTTGATCGCTGAAGAAGTTGAGGCAGAGGTGGCTGCCGAAGGTGTGGAGGAAGATCTAAGGAATCTGTAGACGGCGTCCAGGGCACTGCTCTGTTGTGATGGATCATTCTATCGTTGGAGCAGCTTCGGTGAGTCATAAGATGTCAAGGCTGAGGTAGCACAAGACATACATTGTTAATCTCAAGTGGGATTCTAATAGCATCTCCAATAGATGATGTAAAATAGATGTAAATTTTACATCACCAAAAACCACCTGACTACAACAGATGAGGTAAAAACTATTGACTCTGAACTTAACTGTCGAAACTAAAATTTACTGTGGAGTCTGAATGTTACTGTCGAAACTGAACGCAATGGTAGCAGAGAGGCACTTGACATGTAGTTTAGGGAGGGCCTGCAGTTCATCTTCAAGCTGCACCCCCCTGAGCCGCCAGCCACCACTAGTCGAACCGCCAGCCCCAGTGCCGCCTTGCCGCCCTGAAATAACTCCCCACCGCCGGTCCACCGCCGCCCCGGCTAGCCCTCTAGCCTCCCCTCACGCAGAGATTTTTCTCCGGCGATCCCCACGCCACCGCCCCACCACTGCGCCCCCACCACCGGCGACCACCGCCCCCACCCTGAACCCTAAGATAGATAGTGGGGTACCTCCCCAATGAGCCCCCTCCCCGCTGTGGGTGCTTCTTCCTTAACTCTGGCGAGCCCCCCACCCCCCTGAAAATCGACTGACCCAAAAGTCGATTCAGTCGACTGAAATGTAGCTAAATCGGAGCAGAGCAGCAGCACGAGCAAGGGGGAGAGCAGCAGCAGTAGTGCGAGCGAGCGAACAAGAGCCGGAGCAGCAGCAGCAGCGCGAGCGAGCGAGCAAGAGCCGGAGTAGCAGCAGCTGGGTGAGCGAGCGAGCGAGAAACAGCCGGAGCAGCAGTAGCAGTGCGAGCGAGCGAGAGCCGGAGCAGCGACAACAGATCCAGCTGGTATGGATGCCATCACCGAAGGGGCCTCGCACTTGGGGAGAGCCGCCATGGAGATGTCATGGTGCCGACTTTGAGGTAGCCGCTCCATGGGGGTGCGGGATGGAGAACCGTCGGTGCCGGGAGGTCGAGTTAAGGAGAAGGTGTGATGCGATGAGTGTACAATCTCTTTGGTGGTGCTGAGTAGTCCTCGACTTCTTCCGAGGAGTCGGTGAGGATGTTGGGGTTCCAGTGGAGCAGGTTAAGGCGATGCTATGGGGATGGAGCAGCCGCGATAGACGAGGCGATCATTGGAGCAGCTCCTTGGAGGTGGAGGACATGGCGGCTAAACCAGCGGGACGACGAGATGGACGAGAATCCTCATCCGGGGAGGTGGACGAGGGACGTCGAGCTGTTGTCGTGGACGGCGTCGTCAGGGAAGAGGCTCCGACTGGCAGTGGTGAGGTGGTGGACAAAGGAGGGTGGGGTTTTGTTTCTGGAGAGGAGAGGTTATGGCGGCCTGGGATTTCGAATGGCGAAAAGTAGGCGATGGGAGGGGGGAACCATTACTTAGGGACGCGCTTGTCCAAAATGTAGGGTGTGTTACAAAAGTACCCCCACCGATTTGAACTAGCGGCCCTTTTGGCTAGAAGGGGGATTTCACGTGTCGGGATTTGGCAGATGGAGGGAGTTTTCGCGCGTGTTGTACTTTCGGGATAGCAAGGCGCGGGTTGTGAAGGTGCAAGTTTTAAGAGCACGATATTTGAATTTTTGGGATATAACAAGGCGCGGGTTGAATTTTAGGGACAAGCCTAACATGTAATATTGTACTTGTATGTACCAAATCAATTCACACTTCCCTCAACAAAAAAAACGAAAAAAATAAAACTATTCACACCACATAAAGAGAGAGTCTTGTCCCGTTTTACTATACAAATGCTATTCAAAGCTACTCCCTCCTTCCATCTATATAGGGACTAATGTGTTTTTCGAGGCTAACTTTGACCAAATAATAGAGCAATAATATATGACATGCAACTTACACAAAGCACACCATTAAATTCGTGTGTGAAAGGAGCTTTGAATGATATAATTTTCACATTGCGCATGTCATGTACTATTAATCTTGTCAATAGTCAAAGGCGGTCTTAAAAAACGCATTATGCCCTATATAAATGGAAGGAGGGAGTATGGATCCATGTTATGTCGAATTAAATTTTTTCGCTGGCTGTATAATGCATGTAACATACTCATACCAACATTTTAGTGCATTCCAAATGTCTATACTACCGCTGCAATTCGAACTGAATTTGAATTTGTTTCTCTATTTCAATAAGAATCTACAATCATGATTGTTGCCAACTTCAACCATCATTCATGTATTACGTTAATAACACACCACATGATTACTATAGAGATAGATATGAACTATATACTATATGAACTCGAATTCTATTTTTTGAATACACTTGATGTTGATTCCAAATAATAGTACATTTGATGTACTAACTATATCTTCATATTCTAAACCATGTTCCATACGTACACCGTGTTTATCACACAAAGTATAGTGCCCCGCCCCCTACATCATGACAAGTATTTAGCCCTGAGCTGCAAAAGCCACACATTAGCCCAAATTATAATCAATGTTCTACATTATGATGACTTTTTCAAGTATCCGTATCCACTTTTTTATAATGAATTATTATCTTTGTTCGTCTTTTACACCATCATGATCCTCTTCTATTTGTAGCTAGCTAGCGCTAAGTTTCTATCGTGCATGCAAACGCCCGCCCCCTCTCACCCTCCCTCAGCGTCCCCTCCATCGCGTATGTTCATTATTTCTCTTTAGGTCGTTCACCCGCGGTGTGAGTAGGCCCCCCGGCTCCTTCTTTCCGGCACACACCGGTCGATATACCTCTCTAGCCAAGTGTGCCTACCACAAACACATATATACTTCCCCTCTTCTCTTCTCGCCATCCATGCCCCCCATGTCCAATATGGCTCCACGCAGGTGCACACTCCCGCCCCTCTTTTCATTGATCTCATACTCACACACTCCTCCCCCCTCGACATGGTAGGCCTCTCGCACCACCTCCTACTACAAAAAAAAGACACATCCGTGACATTTTGGGCCGAATGAATTTTTTTCTGTCATACATATGACACTTTTATGACGATAATTGTGACAAAACCCGGTATCATCATAGATGTGGTGGGCTCCTACTTCTATGAAAAAAAATCATGACAGAAAATGGGCTTTTCATCCTGGGCGGGCCGGAGACGCAGCTGCATGACATTCTTTGGGCCGTCCCTAACGGAAAAAACCGTGGTAGAAGCGAGGGGGAGGAAAATTTTGGGGAGTTGCCGGTTACGGTGGGAGGTCGGGGGCTGAGCAATGCGTGTTTCTCTCGTATAGGTACGCGCATGTGTGCGAGGCGTTGGCTCTAACTGAACCCGAGCGAGGCGTTGGGCTCTAACTGAACCCGAGCGATTGCACTGCAGGCTACGGGTTACTGAACCCGAGTGATCGAGCGATGGCTGTTAACTGAACCCGATGGAGCGATTCCTTCACTATTGTTGCCTCACTGAAGCCGATCGATTGGATCAACAGTGAG
>NC_041381.1:525144744-525160827 GCF_002162155.2 Triticum dicoccoides | reverse complement strand
ACAGGAACCCGTGGTGTGGAGGGCCGGATGAATAGTAGATGGTGGAGGGGTGGCCGTGGAGGGGTGGTTGAACATGACCCCGTGGTGTGGAGGGCTGGATGAACAGTAGACGGTGGAGGGGTGGATGAACAGTAGATGGTGGAGGGGTGGTTGAACAGTAGCCGGTGGAGTTGCGCACGGTGGAGGCTGGATGAACAGGAGCCCGTGGAGGCTGGAGGAGGTCGACGGTAGCCCGTGGAGGCTGGAGGAGGTCGATGGAGGAGATGAACAATATCCCGTGGAGTCCCGTTTTGCGGTACGCCACACCCCTCCCGATGAACAGGACCCCCGTTTCGACCGTAGCGCTCCAACACAAGTCCGTTTCATCTGTTTTGCGGTATGCCACACCCCTCCCGATCAACAGGACCCCCATTTCGACCGTAGCACTCCAACACAAGTCCGTTTCGTCCGTTTTGCGGTACGCCACACCCCTCCCAATCAACAGGACACCCGTTTCGACAGTAGGAGGTCTGTTTCCTCCATTTTGCGGTACGTCACACCCCTCCCGATCAACAGGACCCCGTTTCAAACGTAGGAGGTCCGTTTCCTCTATTGTGTGGTATGCTAGGCCTCGTTTCCATCGCCTGTTCTGTCCAAGCCGGTTGGCTCCCACGCGTTCCGTTGGCTCCGATGAACACGATGCATTCGGTTGCCTCCCCATGAACACGACGCATTCCGTTGCCTTCCCATGAACACGACGACGACGTTGTTTCTCCGTTCCTACCCAGCCATGTACACAAGCCCTGGCCGTACGTATGCGCGAGTAGGCGTTTGAGACCCTGCCTCTATGTATGTATGTGGCCGTATTTTCTTTCTTGCACCCTCGCCGCTGTACGTACATATACATGCTATGTGCGCGCCTCTACTATGACACGTGCGCGCCTCTACAATGACCAGTATGTACGTACACGTTCGCGACCTGAATGACAATGCTACGTACACTTCGACTAGGTGGGTCCCGACTGTCACGCACTTCCTTGCCTGCGAAGATGTAGCTGGTGGGTCCCAGCACTCAGGGGGGCGAATCATTTTTTTTGCCCGGACGCACTTCCTTGCGTGCGAAGATGTAGCTGGTGGGTCCCAGCTGTCAGGGGAGCGAATCAGTTTTTTGTTTTGCCCGGACGCACTTCCTTGCGTGCGAAGGTGTCGCTGGTGGGTCCCAGCGGTCAGGGGGGCGAATCATTTTGTTTTTTTGCCCGGATGCACTTCCTTGCGTGCGAAAATGTAGCTGGTAGGTCCCAGCAGTCAGGGGGAAACGTTTTTTCCATGAAATACAGTGGCCCATCCGGTGGGTCGCAGCTGTCAGGTGGAGGAATCATTATTTTCTGCGTAATAAGGAGGCACTTCCTTGCTGCGGCCGTGGACCCAGCTGTCATCCTCTCCACGTACAGTCCACGTCTGATGGAAGTCGTTCCTTGACCACGTTGACCACGCCGCGCCGAGAGCACCAGGGCGGTGGACAATAGCGAGGCCTAGGAAGGGGACGACGGGGAGCCTGGGAAGACGCAACAGTGGAAGCCTGCACGGAGAGGAGTATGAGGGTTCACTAGTTCGGCTGCGGTGTGAGGCTGCCGTTGCCGCAGGGCCTGGCCAGCGGTGTGAATAGTAGGGGGTGGTGAGGCCTCCGCGGCAGCACAGCCGGCCATGGGAGGCAGGAGCATGCGGCACGACCAGCACTGCTTTGGGCGGCTGGAGCAAGAAGACCAGAGGTTGAAGAATCACTACGGCCCTTGGATGGACATCGTACGGTCACTGGAGCTAGAATCATTCATATTGACTAAAGTTGACAAAGGCCCCCATCCCAGTCAACTTAGTAGGCCCACAAGTCAGGCTCCCACCATTGTGGGTCCCAGCTAGCAAGGGGAGTATTCATTTTTTTGTGCGTAATAAGGAGGCACTTCCGGTGGGTCCGAGCTAACAGCACGGGGAACGTTTTTTCACGAAATACGCTGGCCCATTCGGTGGGTCCCAGCAGTCAGGTGGGAAACGATTTTTTCACGAAATAAGGTGGCCCGTCCGATGGGTTCCTGTTGTCAGGTGGAGGAATAATTATTTGCGCGTAATAAGGAGGCACTTCCTTGCGGCCGCCTGGACCCAGCTGTCAGCCTCTCCATGTACAGTACTCTTCCGATGGAAGGTGGTCGTTTACCACGTTGACCATGTCGCGCCGAGAGCACCAAGGCGGTGGTCTGGACGACGGCGAGGCCTAGGAAGGGGACGATGCGGTGCTGGGGAAGACGCATCAGTGGTAGCCCGCGCGGAGAGGAGTACGAGGGTTCACTGGTTCGGCTGCGGCGTGAGGCTGCCGTCGCCACAGAATAACAGGGGGTGTGGGTGAGTAGAGGGATACCCTGGGCCAGTGGTGGGAGTAGTAGGTTCGGTGAGGCCTCCGCGGCATCACAGCCGGCCACGAGAGGCAGGAACACGCGGCACGACCGGCACTAGTTTGGGCGGCTGGAGCTAGAAGACCAGAGGTTGAAGAAGCACTATGGCCGTTGGATGGACATCGTACGGTCACTGGATCTAGAATCATTCATATTGACTAAGTTGACAAAGCCCTCCATCCCCGTCAACTTAGTTGGCCCACAAGTCATCCTCCCACTATGGTGTGTCCCATCTAGCAGGGTGGGTATTAATTTTTTTTGTGCGTAATAAGGAGGCACTTCCTTGCGTGCGAAGATATAGCTGGTGGGTCTGACATGTCAGCGGGGGGAACATTTCTTTAGCGAAATACAGAGGCCATTCTGGTGGGTCCCAGCTTTCAGGTGGAGGAATCATTATTTTGCGTGTACAATCCATGGCCGATGGATGCCGTTCGTTGACCACGTTGACTAGGCCGCGCCGAGAGCACCATGGCGGTGGACGACGGCGAGGCCTAGGAAGGGAACGACACGGAACGGAGGAAGACTCGGCAATGGTTGCCCACGCGGTGGCGAGTACGAGGGTTTACTGGTACGGCTTCCGTCGTCGGAAAATAACAGGAGGTGTGGGTGAGTAGAGGAATGGCCTGGCCAGCAATGAAGTAGGGTGGGACGGTGCGGCATGTGCGGCAACACAGCCGGCCACGGGAGGCGGGAGCAGGCAGTCCCACCGGAGCTGGTTTGGGCGGCTGGAGCAAGAAGATCAGATATTAAAGAAGCAGCACGGCCGTTGGATTAACATCCAACGGTCACTGCTGCTAGAATCATTTGTGGACTAAGTTGACAAAGCCAAAGTACACGTCAACCTAGTAGACCCACAAGTCAGCCTCCAAATCTGTCCCAAACAGTATACAACCCGAAATTTCTAGCCAGATTCAAATTAATTTTAAATCTAAATATACCTTAATTTAAATTCAATGAAATTTTACCCACACAAAAAAAATGAAATTTAAAATATCAAAATCCGAAAGAAAACAGTATTTGGGAACTAATTGCCTGTTTGCTATATTTTTTTCATTTTACAGCCCATTTATTATTACTTATAGCCCATTTCTTATTACTTATAGCCCATTTCTTATTACTTATAGCCCATTTTTGGGCAAAATGCATCCCTCCTCGTCTTGAAAGATTTCCGGCCCAGCAGGGCGTAGAAAAGCAAGTAGGCCTATGTTGGTTATTCTGCAAAAAACAAAATAGCTGGCTAGCCATTTTTTAGAAAGGAAAAAAACAAACTGGGCTGGCCATGTGCTAAACATATGAAATAAAAGCCTAGGCTAGACGGGCCATGGGTCTCGCACAACCCAGTTGATACCCTTCTCCGTCCCGAAAAACAAAATTACTGTGTGCGCTGCTGGGTCCCTACTGTCATCCTCACCATGTACAGTCATCTCCTTATTCCTCTCGATTGTTGACCATGTTGACAACACCGAAGGGCGGCGACGCGGTGAGCAAACCAAGGCGGAGGACGACGGTGAGGCCTCGGACGGGAATGAACAGGAGCCTGGGAAGATCACAGTCAGCTGTGGGAGGCGGGAGCAGGCGGTCCCGCCGGCGCTGGTTTGGCTTTGGCGGCTCGAGGAAGAAGAGACTGAAGAAACGCGATAGACGTTGAATGTCAATCGAACGGTCAAGGTTGGCACAATCGTTTTTTGACTAAGCAGACACCAAGTAGCATACTTTTTTATATATAGGAAGAAAACTGCAAGGAAAATGCGTTCGTCTGCCGTCCTCCTCACAGGGAATGTTCACCACATAAGTGACTAGCACCCTTGGTTTTCAACCGAGAGGTCTTGGGTTCGAGTCCCAGGAACTCTCTATTTTGTCCTCCTTCCTTCCTCGCAAAAAAGGGAAAGAAAATCAAAGACTTGGGAAGGCGTACAGAACAAACTAGTGTACCAGTAAAGAGACGTTGCCGAGTTTTAGAAAAAAGAAAGACGTGCTCCTGTAGCCGGTTCGAATCCAAACCTAGACTATGACTATATATGGTGCTATGCTACTCTGCAAGTAATGAAACTGACATATCCAACGTTCACTTCTCCTCTTCTCTACTTACTCTGCCTAGCATCAAAAGCTCTGGCCGCAGCAACCATGTCCGCTGGCTGCTCGTCCACCTGCTCTTCAGCAGGAAACAACCAGATATGCACCAAGTCGTCACCCGTACCATCGCATGTGGGTCTCATCACACACCCGCCGGCACGCGCACCGCAGCCGATTGCTCATCGCAACCCGCTTCCGTTGGTGTGGTGCCATTGACGGTGTCCTGGACTAGGGGTTACTCACCACGTCGTCCCCCAATCAGTTAGATTGGGCCGAGGACCACTTGGCCATATACTCATGGGCCACTTCGGATAGTTGCCGCATACAAGGAAGATTCCATAAGACTTGGTGATCAAGACAAGGACGCCTCCCCCACCGGCGTATTCGGCTAGGACTCTTGTTATCCTAGGCCTCTGGTACATTATATAAACCGAGGCTAGGCTAGTCGATAGATGATCATTATTATGACATTACTCATCATACCTCTAGGGTTTAGACCACAACATATGATCTCAAGGTAGATCAACTCTTGTAATCCCTATACTCATTATAGTCAATCAAGCAACATGTAGGGTATTATCTCATCAAGAGAGCCCGAAGCTGGGTTAAATCCCGTGTTCATATTACCATCAATCCTAAGACGCATAGTTCGGGACCCCTTACCCGATATCCTCTGGTTTTGACACCGACATTGGTGCTTTCATTGAGAGTTCCGCTGTGTGATCAGAGAAAGGATCAATGGCTCGACTGTAGGTCAACTGCAACGTCGGTTTCTTCGTCACCAGCTCGACTGGTCACCTTGGCTTGACCGAGGGCTGCGCCCTACCTCCGATCTTAGTGTCAGGATGAGGGCCTTCATCAACATCAACTCCGATCTCTATCAAGATCATGGAGGAGTCATCCATGGAGCTCGGGAGCTCAACATCAACATTGCCCTCGAGTGACCGTGTTGTTTTTCTGGACAGCAGACTCGTATCCGCCGCCACCGCCTCCTTGAATGTCGCCTAAATGATTTCTTCGGTGCAATTATGTGAAATTAATTCTACAACAACCCTGCAAAAATTTTGTCGAGTTCCGATGGAGGAATCTCCGGCAATCTCCGATATACCGGAGCCCTGTTGAAACTGGACGAGAATCCAGATGAGTTTGGAGCGGGGTGTCCGACATCTAGCTCGGACGTCCTTTGGAAGATTCAATCGTTGATCGGCTGCGGAATTCCCATATCTACCACCTACCAAAAATTCAGCTCGATCCGACCGTCCAAACTCCGGAAAACTTCCGATTAGTGCATCACTTTTCGGATATGTTTTCTATGCGAGAACGAATCTCACCCGAGTTCATCTTCTTTATGAATGAGATTTCGGACATCCTTTTTGAAGGAAGTTTTTGTATGGGGTATTGTGTTTTATTCTCAAACACATCCCATTAATATTAAAAATATTTTTACAATACGATCTTCACCATCGCGCCGGTGTCAAACCAGCTCGACAACATCACTCCACGACGGCCGACCTGCGGTAGACGCGTCGTCGCTTTGTTAAGCCGAGCTCAACTTCTTCGGATCATCATCTCGGCCAGCCGAACAATAGTTCGGCATCGCAAGGATAAATCTTCACCAACATCTCCGCTACACGGATAACACGGAGTGGGGACACCTGCATGGCCGCACTGTTGCCTCTTCGAGCCAATGTCCATCACGCCAAACTACTTCAACACCTCGACTGACATGGCAGCTGCGATAACTCCCCGCTGGCCTGCTCCGTCACCTCGGCTAGACCGGGCACTTGGCTATTTATTCATCAACTTACTTTGGAGACTTCGGCGTCACCAGCCAACCAGCTTCATCACATTAGCTGGACCACGGGCTTCGCCGTGGGGAACCAACCTTTGCCAGGATCGCCGTGCCATCGCTTCATCACCCATCAGGCAATGGGTGTGCGGACCGAGTCCCAATTTTGGGAGTAACCTTTCTTCGAACCGCTACAACAAATAAACCAGGTGCTATTAATCCCAGCAATTTTTGCTTGTTTGGGTTTATTTTTCCCAAGGAATTATTACTCTGCTTTGTTCCATCATCTATACACAGGCCTATCAAATGGTGGCCGCATTAACGACGGTCGTGTGGTGGTTCCATCAGTTTCCGTACGTAGTTCGGCGAACGCCGTATCTGGAACTTGGACCGACCTGTGAATTCGGGCTTTGCCACGCCTTCACCACATCACACCCTGCATCGACATTGACCTCGATGCTCAGGCCATATCTCTTTCATTATTTCCTTCACTTGTGTTAAATAAGTAGAAGAATTTTTTTACATATATATACATTATTATCTTCATTTGTCATTTCTTTTGGTTTGCACTATTTCATATGTGCAGCCAATCGACTCAGACTGAGCCGTGTTGTCGCCTCCGTCGACCGAATCATGTTGTCGCCTTGGCGCGCCGACCTGCTTCATTACTACGGCTGGACTGGGGTCTTCATCTTCTCGGAGTGTCGGACTCTCTGCTCGGCCACCTTGGGACCAGCCTGGGGGATGGAACCATGTCCCACATCAAGCTCGGACCGCGTCATCAACACCGAACATATCAATCAGCTAAGTTGCTTTCATGCTCAAAAACTTTTTGTCTTAAATTTTGTTCGGTTTGAACAAGCACTATACTTTTTTGACAAAAAGTTGCTTGTGAAAAACTTCCCTGTCCAAACTTTGTTTGTGACACACATATTCAAATACCCTATTTATTTGGGGGCTCCCTTGATGGAGCTTTTCCTCTCGCATATGATTATACTTGTACGGCTTCATTCCTTGTTCGTGTATTACGCCACAATATGCACCATGTTGACTTAAGCGACTTGCAAGCTGGGTTGCCTGGCTCCTGTGCTTACCCATACGTTCCCGATTGTTCGGCTAGGGAGTAAAGGGAGCACCTCTGCGATTGTCACGATCGGTTCATCCGAGCCGGACCTCAAACTGGGTGAAGCCGAAAGCTAGCGCTCTTACTGTTTTCAACAATGGTCAGCACACAACGGAACTCATGAGTACAAAAAATCTATGGCACAAGTCTCATAATGATAATGAGCACCGAAGAAAGGTATCGATGGGGGTACTATTTTCTTCGAAGATGCTTCTTATACTTTGTTAGTAATATAGTACAAGTTCCCTGAGCATGATTTGTCTGTTATAGCCTTATGGCCTGATTGCCTGGTTATCGGAAACACCGTCGATACTCTCGACAGGTGGAGTACATAACACTTTTCGGTCCTCGACCGAAGAGGGAGAAGCCGACGGTCGTTTAAGACGCGTATAAAATTCGGGTGAACACATATATGATCTGAGTACGTCGGTACATACAATCATTATACATAAAATTATTTTACCCAAGTAACTTGGGGGCTCTTAAATTTATGTGAGCTGTTTTATAATAAGTGTTCTTTTTCTTAGTCGTTGCAAAGTCTTTTTCTATCACTCCTTTTTTCAACGCAAGTGTGTGGTCAATAGCCCGATTTCCCTCTCATCCACCTTCGGGATAGGAGGTTGAAGCTGTAGGCTGACCCGCTTGAAGTCTTCAGATAGGACGTGTCATGTTAAAGCATGACAGAAGCACAATTTTTTTTTCAATTTTTGGATTGGCACCAAACACTTGATCTAGTTCGGACGTCGAGGTTTTACTGACGTATTTTAGTTTTCCAATCCTATGGCACTTTTCTACTATTTGTGTGTTTTTCGCATAAGTCTCGCTGTGCAACGCCGGACACCTTTAGAGATTCGGCAAAAATTCGCGGATATTGCTATATATGCATCAGTTTCGAATTGTGTCTTCGGTCAATAGTTGGGTTGCCCGGCTCCTGTGCTTGCCTCCTATGTTCCGCTTTGTTCGGCTAGGTGTGCAAAGGGAGAACCACTGCGATTGTGCTTCAAACTCGCATGGTTAAGCACCGTAGTGGAGAAAGCCGAAACCTGACTATCACAATAAGCGTAAACTGGTCAGCAGTCCGATGATTGTATTAAATGACGGGCCGTTCATAACATTGGCCGAAGTGTTTACGGCTTGACCTCGGTTGTCGCCGAACACTAAGCGGGGGGCTACTTGCTGGCCTCCCAACTTTAAGCTCCTATGACTAAGTGAAAGTTATAAAGCTCGTATATCTGCGTTTCCGCCAACACAACCGCCTTGGGGCACCGAGACGTCAGCTAATGGTTGTTTTTTTATTTCGGAAACACCCTGTTTAGCATCTACAAGGGGGTAGAAGCTGACGATGGGCCACTTTCAGATTATAAACAGTCGCAACGGAAGTGAAAATTTGGGTTCATCTAGACCACAGAGTTCGGAAGATTTCCCCGAACAAAATCCTCAGTATTTTCCTCCCACATTGATCGGAGCTGAGGTTTCATGATCATGCTTAGCATGATAACCCAAAGAAAGGAACCAATAGCGGGACTATTTTCTTTGGACGATATTTCTTATGTTAAACAATAATATAACATGCCTCTCTGCGTACCTTTGTTTATAAAACCGTATGGTCAGATTGCCTTGTTTGCCCTAAATCTTAGCCCTCATAAAGGCTTTATAAAGTAGGACAAATACTCCTCTGCTGCTGGCCGAGGAGGTTGGAGCTGATGGTCGGCCCACAAAGTTTTGTACAATGCGGATCCGAGCATTAATGACATAAAGTACTTGGATACATAGAGTCATTATACATAACTTGTGATTTTACTATGGATATCGATCCTTAATTTGGCCACTCGTGCCCACATTAAGGATCGGGGGCTAGTGGGCTGTGTGCTTATTATTTACAAATATTAAAAGGGCACATCGATCCCCTAATCTGGTGTTGCCACCCGACCAGTGTCTCGGGGGCTACTGCATTGGCAATCCAATGCAGAAAATTAAAAGTGCAATATAGTTTTCAAGGAGATTATTATCCTCAGGTTGGTCGGCCGCACCCAACCTGAGTCTCGATGACTTTGCACACCGCGTTTCTATTCCTATGTATGCTACCGAGAGAGGAGTTGATCCTCAAGCCAATTTCGCGCTTCGACCTGAGTCTCAGGGGCAACTAGGATCAACGGTTTCATGTTTTTCTTCAGGTGCACCTCGGGGTTTAGACCGACGCACATACCTTGAGGGCTACTGGCTATATATCTCAGCAGAGAATAAATTGCACCAATCAAAAAATCAGCCCGCAGTCAGGGGTGGTGCACCACCTCGGAAGCAGTCTGGCATTAAGCTCGGGCGCTAGTGGCTGGCTCCATAGAGGGCATTTCCGGCATTAAGCTCGGCTAAACTCCTTCAACTTTTTGAACCCAGATGATCTATGACATCTTGGATATAGTCCTGTGTTGGAGCTTGGATACAGTCCGGCGTTGGAGCTTGGACACAGTCCGACGTTAGAACTTGGATATATTCCGGCCTTGAAGCTCGGAAGCAGTTCGGCGTTGGTGCTTGGCTGCAAAAGATACCTGGAATGCAATCCGGCGTTGGAGCTCGGACGCAAGAGGACACTGCCTCCCGGGAACAACTTCAAACTCGAGGTGTGGCATTAAAATAACAAGGCATTGATAAAGGCCGTAAACTTAAAGGGGCTCCTCGGATACCCGATGTGTAAACACTTCGGATGCACTTTGGCGATCCTCAAGATCGAAGATAAGAAGATTTGTTGAACCAGTTTTCAAGACCGATGACCGAAGATGAAGAACAGTTCGGAAGAATCGAGGAGCGTCCCCAACTTGAAGACCGGTTCAGGGGGCTACTGACGGTGTCCTGGACTAGGGGGTACTCACCACGTCGTCCCCCGATCAGTTAGATTGGGCCGAGGACCCCCATGGCCATATACTCATGGGCCAGCTCGGACAGTTGCCGCATACAAGGAAGATTCCACAAGACTTGGTGATCAAGACAAGGACTCCTCCCCCACCGGCGTATTCGGCTAGGACTCTTGTTATCCTAGGCCTCTGGTACATTATATAAACCGAGGCTAGGCTAGTCGATAGAGGATCATTATTATGACATTATTCATCATACCTCTAGGGTTTAGACCACAACATATGATCTCGAGGTAGATCAACTCTTGTAACCCCTATACTCATTATAGTCAATCAAGCAGCATGTAGGGTATTATCTCATCAAGAGAGCCCGAAGCTGGGTAAAATCCCGTGTTCATGTTACCATCGATCCTAAGACGCACAGTTCGGGACCCCCTACCCGAGATCCGCCGGTTTTGACACCAACACCCACTTCTGCAAATCACGCAGAGTCATCCGTCGCGTCTCAACCACAATCCACAACCCTGGCCGAGTCTTCTACAAATGCACGAATCATGGGGTAATAATATGTTTAAGTGTTGTTCTGCTGCTTTCAGTTGCTGATTTTTTTAATAGTTTGGTTGATGATCTTCCAATTTGATTCGTGCAGAAAAGGGAAGATTCATGTGTTTGAATTTCTGGGAAGTTGCTGATGTGGGCGAATGCAACTACGCTGATTATTTGGTTAGCCGAGGAATCCCAATACCAGCAGGTTGGGGTGTTGGACAAGTAACTAAAGGAACGACAGAAGAGGTAGATGCAGAGCAGAAGGTTAAAGATGCAGTTCCTCTGATCATGGCCAAGCAACAGCTGCTGAATGACCTTGACAGCAATGAGGAGATGAAAGAGCTTGTGAAGAGAATGGGCAAAATCGATGTGCTCTGTAGGATGATTGTCTCTTTATTTGTAGTGTATGTAGCACTCGTGATGTATTCAGTGGCTACGACATGAGAACTTTGCCGAAACTAGTAATGAATGAAACCTGTGTAGCAGGCTGGGCGTAGTGTTGTGAACATCTAATGATTTCTATTAACGGAAATCAGGGGGTATCCCCTTTTGCTCATATAAATAAATAAATAGCAGAGGCCCTGTCGGGTCAGCTTTGTTCTCATTCGAAGACGTCGAGCAAATTGCAGTCCAACAGCAAACTATGTCATCAAATTCAATTTTCACAGCCAAATATGAGTACAACTAAACAACAATGTCATCATGTTTTAGTTTTCATACAATCACCAAACACAAATCAGCATACATAACAAGTGATGTTCTCACAGCAAAATACTAAACAACATGTTCATCAGGTTTCAGTGGTCATAGCAAAAACAATTTCACATAGTAGATAAAAAAACGTCTTCTGACAGGCAAATACGACAAAAGCAATGTAATCATCATCCGCAGCAGCAGCATCAACATCTTCGCCATGTGTATCAGTCTGAATTGTAATTCCCCACGGTTTCATCTTCTTCTTCATCCTCAACGTCCTCGAACGTTGGCTTCTTCTTGATCAACTCTTGTATGTCCACAGCACGACATGCAATCTTATTGCCGGCATCATTGACGTGATGGTTCTCAAAGATATTAGGAACATCTGCGTTATCTTGTACATCAGGAGTAGTGTAAGCATCATCTTGTTGTGCAACTTCATTAAACGAATTCCTCTGCTCAAACGTTTGCAATACTCTTCAGTCATCGCTACGTGCAAATGTGTCTTCCAAGAAAAATATCTGTGTTGCTTGATTTGCCAAAATAAAAGGCTCGTTGGTCTGGTACGCCGCCTTGACATTGATGGATTTGAAATAATCATCAGCTCTGGGTTTTGCGATCCTGGAAAACAGGTTATACCAACGACAACACAACAGAACCACACACCGATGATCCTCGAAACTGGAGATATACTGCAACTGAACAATGTCTTTTATGTTAGCATACATTTCAGTTGTCTCTTTGTCATACGTATCCATGCTCATGATGGCACTGTTTTGTGTCTTCCTGCCTTCGTCTTGTGCAAGGGTGTTATAGCGCACATCTCCAACAACGCAAGATTCATAATGTCTTACCTGAGTATCAGGACCCGTTGCTAGTGAGTAGAGGGCATCATCAACTGCCTGCCCATCCTCCCTCATCTTCTTAACCTATGGTTAGAAAATACACAACCTAATCATCTTATGTACTCAATATATTAAAAAAACTAACAATGCACTTCAAAATCTTACATGGTTCTTGAACCATTTCGCAAATCCCGCCATAACCAGTTTGTCAATGTTTCTTGGATTTTGCGGCAGTAACTCCTCTTTGTAGATGCTGCACAACATAGTGATCACGTCAACTAAGTATATAAGAATGTGCTGCAAGTTTAGTATATTACGATGTATAAGCTGCAGTACTGCACTTACTTGATATAAGGTAGTATCTCAGGACAGTTATTCAACACATACCAAACCATTTTGTCCAAATCTTTAGGTTTGTCCTCTTGTCAACTCTTCCCCGTAACTCGAACAGAATAATCGAAAACATTGAGCCCGGGATTGTCTTCACCCACCTCTTTGCTAAGCTGATCAACTGTTTCAATGTATTTTGAGCAAAATGTCAACGCTTCTGTAGCAATGTAGGCCTCTGCAATGGAACCCTCGGGTCTATCTCTGTTCCTAACACAACCCTCTAAAGTGCCTAGCCGCATTTCAATAGGGTACATCCAGCCATACTGTACTGGACCTCTAAGTAGTGCCTCATCAGGTAGATGAACAGCCAAATGCACCATCACATCAAAGAAGGCTAGTGGATATATCTTCTCAAGGTCGCATAGGATAGTTGGTATCTTGTCTCTAAGACGCTACAAATCATCTATCCTGATATTTCTACTGCAGAGTTCCCTGAAGAATTGCCCCAACTCTGCAACTGCTCTGTATAAGTCAGGGAGGCCCAATCCTCTAAGGATAACAGGTAAAACCCTTTGAAGTAGGACGTGGCTGTCATGAGTTTTCAACCCTTGTACCTTGTTTCCATCTGCACTGACTCTCCTTTCAGGGTTGGAAGCAAATCCATGTGGGAATCTCACACATGACAGGACCTCGCAGAATTCTTTTCTTTTTACCTTGTCCAAGACGTACACAGCCGGTGCCATATCCCGTGGTTTACCTTCATCTTGCACCTGCAAATCCTTTCTGATACCCAGGTGTGTCAAATCAATCCTAGATTTTAAGGTATCTTTCGTCTTGCCTTCAATGTTAAGAAGTCTGCCGATAATGCTGTCACATATATTTTTCTCGATGTGCATCACATCAAGATTATGCCGCAGATCCAAATCTTTACAATACTCCAAGTCCCACAAAGTGGACCTGCGGGTAAACTATAATCTCTCTTCTACCGTGCCCCGCTTCCTTTTCCTGCTACCATTACCAGGATGATTTCCTGGTGTAATATGCCTGACCTTCTCTAATTCCACTTGCAACTCATCGGCGGTGAGCCTCTTTGGCGCATCACGGTTTTCATGCTTTGCATTGAACACATGCCTTCGGTATTTTCTAGGATGTAGCTTGTCCTTGGCAAGGAAACGGCGGTGTCCAATGTAACAGATCTTGCTAAATATTGCGTATGACAGCGCATTCCTGTCACAGCGAACACATGCATTGTAACCATGTGTCATTCGCCCTAACATAGTGCCCAAAGACGGATAATCATGGATGCACCAAATTACAATAGCACGCAGAAAGAAATCAGCTGGTGGGCTGCTATATAGGTCTCAAGTGAGAACACCCTTCCATAGCTGTTGAAGTTCCTCCACAAGAGGTTCCTGTACAAATCAAAATCCTTTCCAGGACTTTTTGGACCTGGGATGAGCAAGGCCATCATGTAGTTTGATTCTTGGGTGCAGACATTTGGAGGCATGTTGTAAGGGATAACAAGCACCGGCCACATGCTATATGTGGCGCTCTGGTGGCCAAATGGGTTAAATCCATCTGAAGCTAAGCTAAGTCTAATGTTTCTCGGGTCAGCAGCAAACTCTTTGTGTTTATCATTGAAGCTTTTCCACTCACTACCATGAGATGGATGGCTCATTACATACTCCTGGTTCCTAGAATGCCACAGTACATCCTCTCTTGTTTCAGCATCATGAAACAACCTATGCAATCTTGGTGTAATTGGAAAATGTCTCGGAACATTATGAGGAACCCTCTTCACATCATCGCCATCTTTCCATCTTGATGATTTGCATTTCGGGCATTCACTTAAGTTGGCATAATCCTTACGGAACAGAACACAATTATTCTTACAAACATGGATCATATCATATCCAATTCCAACTGCATGAAGGAAATTCTTCATTTTACTGTAGGTGTGTGGCAGCTCACACGCATCTGGGAAAGATTTGCGGAAAGTAGCCAACATCGCATCGAATGATTTGTTGGTCATCCGCTCAGATGTCTTCACCTGAAGAAAGGTGACCATAGCTGAGAATACTAACAGCTTATTTCCTGGGGTGACAGCAATGTTGCATTGTTCCAACATGCAGGCCCACCATTTTTCTTCTGTAGGTGAAAGTTCATGGAATGCACGAGCATTTCGTAGCATTGTTTCATTGTTGGTCAAACTCACTGACTCCGCCACCACCACCTCCTCCTCCTCTTCCACCTGAGCATCAGGCAGATCAAGATGGTGATCTGCTGCTTCCACGTAGTCAATAACATTGACGTTCACAGCTTCACCATGATGAACCCACCTAGTATATGTGACCGACATCCCATACAAGTGTAGATGATTTTGCACAGTTGACTGGGGTCTTGTAATTGAATTCATACAACTGCTACACGGGCAGAGCACATCTGATTTCGGACCACCATACTCAGCTCTGATATAGTTCATGAAGTTTTCAACCCCCTCGACATATGCAGTGGAGAATCTTCGAGCAGAAGTTATCCAAGTCCTGTCCATCTGTTAGACATACAAATTAGTTCTTCTACTAGATATTACAGGAAAAACATATATGTTTTTTTATGAAGTCCAGAAAAAAATACCTAGGTCGATGTCTAAAGCTATGGCAAGAAATTTGGACGAGCAGATCTAAGTAACGAAATATATGTAAAGCTAATTCAACAAACACATTTGAGTGGTAAATTATGGCAGGCTGTTTCAGCAGTCAATGAGGCCGAGCACACAACCATCGAACTATCGAAGGCCATCGCAGCAACAAAGATCGAGTATAAAATGGTGTAGAGCTATTTCACCTAACAGATTGGCTACTAACCATGGCAATCTACGTCACAATAAATATATGGCAGGATATTTTAGCAACTAATCGGCCTTGGCATGCCATCTCAGCAAATTACTTCGGCAAGGAAGCTTGAGTGCAGAACAGGGCAAGGAAGCTTCTTAAGCAGAGCATATTGACAGTAAACTACTTTGGCAAACACTGAGATTAACAGCGTCTATCAGCTAACATTCAGCGCTACACCGACATGAATGGGGCCTTAGTCTAGAATGCGCGTACTGTGGGAGAAGCTGAGCGCCGTGCGTCTCCACACGAACATCGCCAGCGGTGGCGGCGCTGACCGCCATGCGCCTCCACAAGAACATAGCCATAGGTGGCGGTGCGGCTAGAGGACGGCAGTCTACGAGAGCGTACTGTGGGAGCGAGAGGATTGCCATGCGTCCCCTCGATGAAACGCGGCGCCGACATATCGGCGCAGCGGGGAGGGCGGCTTTGGTGGAGCGAATGGAGTGGAGGGGGGACGGGGGGAGGAGGGTTTGGGAAATATTTGGCCGAAGGGCGGTTGAATCGAATTTGGGGGG
>NC_041381.1:525103229-525144525 GCF_002162155.2 Triticum dicoccoides | reverse complement strand
CATGGTCGGTTTCTCCAAGTGCAGTCCTACGTGTCAGTGAAGAGGCAAGCCGAAGCGCGTTCCATTTGCGGGAGCCGTGTGCAGGACCGAACGTGTGTGGGGTGCAATGCGACCGCGACAGGAGTGCTGTGAGTGTACCGCCTTTTTTCTTTTAAACTAGGTGCTTCGCCCCCTCAAAAAAAATGTTGCTTCGAGCGATCCATCGATACTACTACCAGTAATCCGGTAATCCCGTCTAAAACGGCGCTGCCGGGTATTTTCCCGCACGATATGCTGGGAGGTTGGCTTAGTCGGGTTTTTTAGATTTGTCTCGGTTTAATCAAAAGCAGAGTTGGTAATGATGGTGTGCCTGTCATCCTGCAATATAGGCCGTCCGATCTATATCTAGCGGATAGGAAGGAAACTATGACAATTTACCTGCACTCCTCTCCACATTTGCAGATAAGGCTTTCCCTCGTTCATCCTTTTCTCCCACGAGATCTTAATCTTCCGTGCAATGCACGGGCATCTTGCTAGTACTCCTACAATATGTATATTATTGTGAAAGTTCATATACACCGGCTGAGATTAATGCAAACACGACAGATTTTCATTACATTTCGAACTTTTATAGGACAGAAAAATAAAAGAAACCCGACCCTAAACCTATTCTACGGCAGCGACCGACGTCCTCCATCTACGATCTCTATGTACGGTGGCGGGATTCAAGACCCGTGAAGTGAATGTGCGGTCTCCGACGAGGAAGAGTAGAACACGGGATATGGACCGGCCAGTTGGCACACCATGCCCTGCCGCCTCCCATGCCCTACTCATCCTCGGAGGAGTCCCCGACCTCGGCGGTGCTGGACGTTGGACGGTGGCAAGTAGGATGTGTGGCTGACGGTACTTCCATCATCGGCTGCCAGCGTGGCCACCGCTTGTGCGGTCGCGTCCGCGTCCGGCTACGCCGCTACTGCATCGCGAGAGGCGACTTGAGCGAGGGCGGCGAGCTCGAGCTTCATCCCCGAAGACAAGCTCTCCCGCAGAGCATTCTCACTTGTGGTCATGGCAGATGTGGTGCCAGGTAGGAGGACGATGCGCTATGGTGTGGAGGTTAGCTGGGCATTGCCGCTTTAAGTAGTGCATTCTGGTGAGGCCAAGCGTCTGGGTGTGTCATTAAGTCGTCGGAGTTGGTTCCTCGGGCACCGAGCCTCTTAACGACGACATACGAATGGACGGCATGAATGCGGGCAGCTGGCGCCGGCTGGGAACGCACCATGCGACGGCGCAAGGGACGAGGGATTTGGTGTGCCAGGGTAGTCAGCTGTGGTCGTGGCAATGTTGGCGATGCCCTTTGCTCAAATGCGATCCCCGCATGTCATTGAAAAAGCAAGATGACCCGGCATGGTCTCAGGTCCAGAGGATGCAGTTGGCCACGCTACACCACTCCACGGACGCGTCGTGGTGCCCCGTGCATCCTCGACGAGCCGGGTGTTGGGGTGTGTTTGGATTGTGGCCAAAGTGCACCTTACCAAAATTTTGGTCATGACCCAAAGATTGGTCTTTGTTTGGATGGTTGCCATTTCATTGGCATGCCAATGAACTCTAGCCAACTCTAGTTCATTTTTCTTGACAATGTCGGCCAAATCATGGGCAACCAATACCTCAACCAAAATTTTGGCTACCCAATGCTTTGATGGGGCAACCTTGGGCACAAATAAAACATACCGTTGGTCGTGCCACAGCACTAACGCTACCCTCGGCACACTGAAACCGACCATGTCTATCGATGATATGAGTGTGTCGCTCACCGCGGTCGCCGTGTCCAGAGGCGGTGCTGGAGCGGCGCCCCGTTGTTGGCCCCAACGACCCACATGAATGGTTGTCGGTGGCGAGGAGGTCATGGGCCAGCTCCTCCATTGGACTAGTCTGCGCTACATCGTCCCGACGGGTGTGCCCCACATGTCGGTTTCCCTATTTTCCCGGCCATATTCAAGCTTCAGTGCTCCACGTTACGCATTAGGCCTTTCACTATGTAGGCCAAGCGAGACAACTTAGTGTTTATTTGAGCCGTTCAAGTGTAATCATGTGGCATTTTCTTATTTCTCATTCCTCTCCAACCCTCTTCTCCATCGATCATGTCGCCCTCCAGCCGAGTCCATCCTCCCGCATGCCTCATTTGAACATTCCGCCGAGTATCATTCGCATGTACCCACCCTAGTCCTCTTTCAATAGATCTCCGGACCCCGAGATGAAATCGAGAGGGAACGAGTGGGGGCACATGATACCTAAGGCGGATTCAAAATTTTGAACAGTTGATCATAGCATCCGCAAATCATATATAAAGGGTATTCAATGTTCGTTTCGTTTTTGAACGTACAATATACTCCCTCCTATCCTTTCTACTTTACATATAAGTTTTATGTGTAGTCAAAGTATCTCTACTATGATAAAAAAAGGTATCAACGTTCAACAACGCCCAATCAATATTGTTAGATTCATACGTACTCCTAGATTTGTACTCGAGATGGTTTCCAATTTGACTATTGACAAGATTAATAGTACTCCTTTCACATAGGTGAGTAAGTCATCTTAGGCTATGCACCGTGACCAAGGAGGAGGGGAAAACGAGAGACATTAATGTTTATTTGCTAATTAATAGTATTGCATGCAATGAACTAACCACTTCATGTCATGTTTGATAGTCTTAGTTCATTAAAAGCATGCACACCCTCATCTCTTATAGGTTGATATGTCAAAAACAAGAACGAGGTAGAAGTTAGTGCACCGCGCCTACGTGTTTTGGGATTATTTGGTTTTCGTAAGATGACTTACACACCTAGACGGAGGGAGTACATGAGATGTATAATGTGAAAATTATAGCATTGGAAACCCCTTTCAGATACGAAATTGACCGTATGCTTTGTGTAAGTTGCATGTCATATATTACTACTCTAACATTTGGTCAAAGTTAGCCTCGAAAAACGCATTAGACCCTGTATGCTTTGTGTAAGTTGCATGTCATATATTATTACTCTAACATTTGTGTAAGTTGCATGTCATATATTATTACTCTAACATTTGGTCAAAGTAGTATAGTGGAAGTGGATCCTCTGACATAGGTATCCCTGCCTTACCCTCCCTTTCGGTCACTTACTGGCAGACCCCATGCTTGCTAGGCCCCGCATGTCAGTTACTCAATGGGTTCGGCCACGTCAGGGGATCCTCATCCGTAGTATACTCCCTCTATTTTTATTTACTCCGCATAAAACGGAGGGAGTGGTGGTATAATAAATGATGCAGGCGGGGGAGGGGGAGGGACGTCGGTTTGCTCTCAACTGCGGTCCCACAAGCGAGCGAAAACGCAAGACGAAGCGCGTTCAATTCGGTGAGCGACGTGGAGGGTAGCGTGCCCGGCTGCAACGCGAACGCGATAAGAGCGATGTTCAGTCAAAACCGATTGACCGGTCGTCACCGAAACCACTATTCACACCAGAACCTTCGCTGCTCGGCCTACGCCATCCACTGCCCTAAAACCACACCAAATCTCCAGCCCATTCCCCCAGCTTTCGATCCCCTAGCCCGCATCAAGCGTCCCCTAGTTCACCGGAAAGCCATGGTGCGCCGCAGGATCACTTACTACAAGATGCTGACGCCGGAGCGCCGCACAGAAATCGCGGCGGCTGTCGGCGCCACAGACCTCCGTTCCCAAGCTCGCTTTGCGGCGGGCCAATCCCCGAGTTCTCTGGAGCCAAGCTACGAGGAGGAGGAAGCCGGTCCAATGTTCACTGCGGAGGTCGCGGCGCAGAAGGCCCCCGATGGGTATGAGACGATGGACGTCGACTTCGTGCCGGTGTCTGAGTCCCCCATGGTGCAGGCGGACCAGCGGTTCAACATGGCGATACTAAAGGAGGACCGGGAGGCAGAGGCTCAACTCAACGCGGAGCGTGCGCATGCCGCTGCCATCGAGGCTCTCCTGCAGGCAGAACCGGATGTCGTGGATGTAAACCGGGCGGCGGAGGCTCAACTTAAGGTGGACGCGTGGATGCCGCTGCCATCGAGGCCCTCCTACAGGCGGAACCGGACGTCCTGGACATGAACCGGGCGGCAGAGGCTCGACTCGATGCAGAGCGCGCGGATGCCGCTCTCATCGACGCCCTCCTGCAGGCGGAACCGGAAGTCCTGGAGTTGAACCGGGCGGCGGAGGCTCGACTCGACGCAGAGCGCGCGGATGCCGCTGCCATCGAGGCCCTCCTGCAGGCGGAACCGGACGTCCTCGACTTGAACCGGGCTGTGCTCTCGTCCGTGCAGAGCGCCCGCACGCTCCGCTTGAACGAGTAGCTGGAGGCCGAGGACAACCACGGTGCGAAGACACACGTCGGCAGCGACGGCTGGTTCGCGCCGGCAGCCAAAGACGATGAGGCCGTCTCTTTCCGCGAGCAGTGATAGTTTTTCTTTATGTTGTTGTTTTTATGGATCTTTTGCTGTGTAAAAACATACTATTTGTTATGCAAGTCGCCTGACTTGGGTCAGTCTACCATTTCAGGCGGTTGGATGAATATCCTACGTCTCCCTACCCTTCTTTCGTTTTTCCTCACCTCTTCTTCTTCCCCAACAGACCACCGCACGGGTCGTACGGATACTCCCCAACATGCGGTTGGATAAACATACTCTATGAACGAAAATTATGTGTCAGCGATAGGATGGCTGAGTTTGGTTTGTTCACATGCGACAACACGTGTTAGTGAGGGTGTGTTCCCTTGGTTGGGTTTGCAGCGTGCAGGAGCGACTGTGTGAGGGTGCGGTGCGACCGCGGCGTGCAGGAGCGACAGTGTGAGGGTGCGGTGCGACCGCGACAGCCGTGCGCAAGTGTACCTCCTTCTCATTTTGAAAACTTTAGGCAAGCTTGGCAAAAATGTGTGGCGAAGTTTGGCAATGCAAGGCCTAGACCCAAACAGGATAAGTACGTATGTACTAGGAGTACTAGTGTTAAAAAAGAAAGGCGGGATTTTCCTTCAATACAAATCCTCGTTTCACGTGTCAATCAATGCGTATTTTTTTCTCGAAAGACCAAAGAGCTAACCATCTCACTCCTCATTGCTTGATTAATGCAGCGCCATGCAAACGAACCTTCTCACTTCCGCATGCATGCAGGGGATATTAATGTCCTTGGTTGCTAACCCCATCAATTTTGCCTTGATTAGTGTTAGTGGCCCTTTGCAAATTGTAATTTTGATATACTGGCCTTGTGTACAAAAAAATGGAGGTAGTAACTATATTTGAATTCCTTGCCCATTGCAGTGACGTCGACGATTTCTTTTTTGTGGTTTGGTGAAGTGCGTTCGATGGAGAACACCATTGAGGGAGACCACGGTAAGTCGTTCGCAAGTGCCGCCTGCAAGCTGAGACAACCGCCTTATTTGCATCCAGGAAGTCCTTTACTAGTACTACTACTAGGAGTACTAGTGCGGTGAGATGGTTTCTCGAAGAAGACGATGGAGAAGCGGAGTCGGCGAAGAGTGAAATGATGGTTGCTTCGTTCGTGCTTTGTGATTTGACGCCTCACTGCTTTGTGATTTGTGATTGAAGGGATAGGGGAGTAGACTCTGTGCTCTATGCTGTACTACATGCGTCCAAGCATTGGAGAAAGAGGAGAGACGTTGCATTTTTCTATTCCTTCAATCAATCAATCAGGAAGCTTTGGTTCCATCTTTTTGGCTTTGTCAACACCGTCCACAATGGTTCCCATGATGCCAAAAGCTATTTTCACATTTGGCTACACATTGTGGATGCCCTTAACTGTACCACTTGGTTTTGCTCCTATGTGCTATCTATACAAATCTCAATTATATTGATCTAAAAAATTATAGAATCAAAGATTAGTAAAAAGGAGGTGATTTTGCCACGCGGATGGCGGGGGAGTTTTCTTATTTTTGAAGGACGTTGTCCTGGCAGTTTGCTAGCATGCGGTCCCACGTGTCACTGCTTTACCATGCTGATCCGCGTCCCACATGAGGCAGAACAACGACAGAAGTAACACGTGGTTAAGTTGAAGAAGATGAGGGAGAAGCGGATTCAGCAACAAGTGAAATGATGGTTGTTTTGTCCCTCCAACTTCTTTTTTAGCATTATTACTTCATCCCTCCCACTTAACTGCGGGAAAGGTGCAGCTTTGTGATTTGACACCTCATTGCTCATTACTATGCCGGCGCCATGACTGGGGTGCTTCACCCCGGCTGCTCTGCACTGTATTCCGGTATGGCACGTGGACCCGGTAGCTTGATGTCCCACATGTCGGCGAAAGGGACTAGAAGATTTATGAAAGCGAGCGCTCCACTCTTACGACGGAGGAGTAGATGACACGACGGCCCAGTGAACTGTCACTTGTACTGTATAGTACTATAGTTTTGATGTTTTGCATGATCCATCGATACAAACCCGATTAAACAGGAAAGGGCGGGATTTTTCCCGCGCGGTAGATGATACTGGCCATACATTTCAAAGGCAATTTTAATGTATGCAAACTGAATAATTATAAGTAACAATATGATATCTAGTAAAACTAAAAACACATATGATTTATTGTGTTAGAGTGTAGTAGTAGTGCTGTATTGCGTAGTTGTTAGATGTAACATGCGAGAACGTGTAGAGATGTAGTTTTGGAGGGCCTACAGAGAGAAAAGCATGATACGGTTACCGAACTTCAGAATAAGCTGATTACAGTCACTATATAAGTTTTGCGGTGATTATCCAGTCACTTGCTCACAGTTCAGCATCGGATTGCACTCTGTTGACCGGCCAAATAGTGCGTGGCGCCATGTTGACTAGTTAAATTGACCACGTTCCTTGTGGAACCCACCTATCAGTTCGCATAGGGAAAAGGTCAGATAAACACAAATTTACACACGCGTGACAAGGTTCCAACCCGTGCGCGGGAATCACGTGGTTGTGTATGTGTCTGTCAGGGACGGATGTGTGCGCATGCACGTGTAGGTTGAGCACTTGAGCGTGAGATTGTGTGTTGGTCGTGTGGTGTACTGGTGTGTGCATGCATGCATGCGTGTGTGCGTGTGAGTGTTGCGTGCGTGCGTGGCTGCGTGTGTACGTGTGAGTGTTGCGTGCGTGCGTGGGTGCATGTGTTTGTGTGAGTGTTGCATGGATGGAGTTTGTGTGCATGCGTGCGTGTGTGTATAATCACCACACCAGCTCCTGTGTGTTAAAACAGACGGCTCAGCATACCAATACAAGGCCACCTTGTCCGCTGTGCCCGCGGTCATGACTTCGAACCACCATCAAAATATTTTTTGTCGTTTGTTTTCATTCTTACTAGCAAGATGCCAGTGCGTTGCACATAACATCAAGATGCATTTGTATGACTTGTTTATCTTGTGAGAGAAAAGGATGAACGAGGGAAGGCCTTATTTGCAAATATGGAGAGGTGTGTGGGTACCTTTTTGCAAAATTGCCATTGTTTCTTTCCTATCCGTCAGATATAAATCGGACGGCCTATATTGCAAGATGGCAGGCACACCATCATCACCAAGTCTGTTTTTTATAAGAGTGTATTTTATATTTTATGTATTTTATAATAGTGTAGATGTAGAGTAGATACAAGTCGACAGGTGGGCATGATGGTAGTGAGATAATGTGATGCAACACTAGAGGTGCCATGTGGAGCGTTTAATTGGTCAACTAGTCATGTCATGAGCAAATACAAAGTAGTACGGTGAGCCTGTGACTGTATAATAACCACTAAACGTAAACGGTGACCGTAATGAGTGGATTATGAAGTCCAATGTATGTATCGTGCTTTCGCTTCAAATACAATGATCGTCATTGCATATATCGCGAGAGAAAGATGAAACACGCATGAATTTTCTGGGGGCATACTTTTAGAGGATCTGGAGATAGTTTTGTGTGCATACGTGAAAGGGGCGTATGGGGGGGAGTATGCGATGGAGACAGAGATGCTCTTCGTTTCTCTTTATTATGACTAACTTTGTATATAGTATAAAAATACAAATTCACAGTGCGGAATAAATATCATTGTGGGCACAATGCAATGCAAATTAGCGTTCGTACTCCTCCATATAACTTTGTAATGTTGTATATATGTAGAAACTCTAAAATAATTTTTGGCCACACTTTATTCAAAAGGAATGTTGTATGCGAAATAAACGTGAAGATAGGGCTTTTTTGATCAATGGGGTACGTGATGTAACATGTGTGAATGTGTAGTTGATGCATTTGGCAGGGCCTAGAGAGGTATGTGTGTGTATTACGTATTCGAGAGAGGCATGGATAGAGGGGCCGACAGGGGGGGCGTGGGAGAGATAGCACGAGAAATGAGAGTGGTCTAGAGAGAGAGATGAATATGACGTCACGACAAGAGATTCCATTCCCTTGAGTGTGTATATGCAAGGGGGGAGGGAATAGAGGCACCAGGAGAAATTTTCTGTGTGTGTGGTGTTTGTGTTGGTATGTGTGGGTGTGAGAAGATAATGAGACGTGGGGGCAGAGGGTGTGTCACCGTGTGAGGTCCGGTGGGTCGAGGTGAGGCCCTTCGTTTGGTTCCGTCCTGCGCCACATTGGTCGGCCCATGACTCATTTAGGAAGACCCATGGATGACTAGTCGTACAAGACAAAGATAGCAGAATTGTGAAGGACTCTGTGTCCACTGACAAAGCCGGCTAGGATTTGTAACCCTAGGTTCTCAGACTAAGGTAACCCCTTTATCTCTGATATTACTAGTCATCCAACCTAACTTTAAGGGGCATCCTACAGAATTCTCTGCTTGAATCATACTCGTCGATTAGGAAGAGAGGTGTGAGATAATGCGTGAGAGACAGGCGTAAAGATAATGTGCATACATGAGACACGTAGGCAGGTCCATGTATATAGAAAGGGTCGATGAGGATTGTGCGTGTGTATGTTTGCGAGAGGAAGAGTGCCTATGATAAAGGTTAGTGAAAACAGTTGTAAATGGTTACGAGAGGGAGGGAGGGTTATATCTATAGCATGTGTGCAAGAAAGACACCTCGGGAGAGAGTGTGTGAGCATGTGTGAGTAGGGATGGCAATCGGTACCCATTACCCGCGTACCCTGCGGGTAAAATCCCTATTAGGGTAAAGGTATGGGATAAAAATTTACCCATTGGTACTCAAATGGGAAAATATCATATCCGTCGGGTAGAAAGGGTACGGGTATGGGATCGTATAACCCATGCCCGCATACCCATATACCCATCTAAAATGTTGACAAATGGGTTTCCGTTAATATCCTAATGTATTAACTTTCCCCTCCTAATCATGCTAGGTAAAAACTCTGATGTGTAGTCAAATTATCTCTATGATTTTGTGAACTTAAAGTGTATGCCTATGTGTTTTTATTTATGATTATGTGTTGTTTTTTAACATTTTTATGTGTCACTTTATATGCAAGTATTTTTGCTTATGAGAATGTGTTGTTGTACATTGTTGTTTAAACTTTGTCGCTATTAATAATTTATGATTATATATTGCTTTTTACAACTATTTTCTACTCAATTGATGTGTTGTAAATGCGGGTATTTTTATCCGCGGGTACCCATATACCCTGTCGGGTGATGGGTATGGGAAAAAATTGTACCCTTGACGGGTATGGGTATGGGTGATGGGTAAGTTCAGGGTGGATGGGTAAGGGTATGGGTAGCTCCACCCGTACCCATACCCTGCGGGTGCCATCCCTATGTGTGAGAGACCATCGATGGAGAGTGAAACTACACGTAAAAGACTGCTCTACACATTGATTAAAGATATAAATTGTATCCAAATATTAGGATGGGATCATGATATTTGCAATCCGCGTAGGGAACGGTCATTGATCCATCAGACATCTAGATTCTATCGAATTTGAGCATGTCTATGTTATTATTCGACACAATTGATCCACATAGTTAGTATTTTGAACTCCAAACAATGCATCACTTTAGCAATCGAATATAAACGTGAGTATAGTTCATGTTGTGTGTGTAAAGCACATTATACATACGAAAGTTACACAATGGACATTTATAAATAGCTACCTATGAACTAGCATACATTTGAATTCCACCTAAGGTGGTCTAAAAAAATAAAATTCAACATGAAGTCCATTCAATTATTTGAATTTGATATCATGGCATTTGTAAACCATACCTAAACTATGGGGGTACCAATCTTTGCTCTGATTTTGTACATAATAGCATATGTAGTCTTGTACAAAATAGATTCAAATTTAGCTCCTCCATTCTAAAATAATCGTAGTTATAGGATTTTCAAGTGTCAAAATTTCAAAAGGAAGCGGATAATTTAATGAGGTTTTCAAACATACAAGGTCAAATATAACGTTGTCTATTTAGGTCAATCCTCATAGTTCAAGAGTACTCTAAACGTGAATGCTTGTGTTTCAAAATTTCGAACGAAGTGCCAAAAGAGCCTCTACTCGCCCGAAACCGCATGAGACCAATGTTTGGTAGTACAAGGAAATTACTTTTCTAATAACTCCGACCCGTGAAACCTACCGGCCCGACGTCCAAAGGTCTACACCGGGGTAGGTTTGTAGCTTCATCTAGACGCCACGCAACCGCCTCCGAAAAACATTCATACACAATGGCCGCCTAAGCACACATGCACGCGGCCGAAATTGCTACCGCCCACTATTTGGGACACCTGGGATTACCATCCTACCCCCGACCTGCAGTAGGTCCAAAATTCAAGAGGGGAAAAAAATTGTACTTTCCCCAAATTTCAAACAAGCGCGTCCCATCTTCTGTTCAAAAAGCCAAAAACAAGTGCGTCCCAGACCGAAACATGGTTCCCCCCACTCGTCCGATTCCCCATTCGTACTCCATGGGCGCCAAAACTACCTCTCCACCAGCCGCGAAAACCCGGCGTCCTCCGTCTGCCATCGCGTCCCACCCATCAACCGCCGCCATCCTCCATCATGCCGGAGCCGATACCCCTACGTCGTCGTCCACCGCAACCTCAACCGCAACGCCCTCCACGGCTAGTAGTTGAAGCCGAGGCCGAGCCGTCCGTACCCGAGCCAGTTCAACCACGCCGTCCTGCGCCTCACCGCTGCTGCTCCAACTTCGCCACCCTCCACCGCACCGGAGTTGGTCCTGCTACGCCATCCTTCGCCGCCTTGGATCTGCTTCCCCTCCGCCGACATACGACCATGGCAACATAGTCAACAATTTGGCCATGTGTTCGTCCAAGCCTGCACCCTCCAGAACATCGGTTTCCCCGGTAAAAACAAGAAGATCGGCGCGACATGTGGAGGTGACCACACCGGCAACCGAAGAAGGTACTCCTCTTCCCTTATTCGTGCAAATCTTACGTCTCTGCATGCACGGTATTCATCCCACAGAAGACACTAGTTGACCGCTTCTTCTTGATACTAGATGTTCCTAGTAACTCGCGATCCACAAGGTTTCTCCTCATATACTATTTCACCTTAGCTAGAGGTCCGTCGCCCCCCTGAATTTCAATTTATGGCCAGCTGATTCCCAATTAACGGAAGCATTCCCCGGTGTAACAGGCGCTAGTACGACTATTACACCGGGGAAGTAGCGCCTTGGTGTTTATCTTAGGGGCGTGTGCGGCCTAGAGCTACTGGCGCCCGATCTGGAGGTCGGCCGGGATTAAAGGGATGGCTTGGGGGCGCTGCCAAGCACGGCGATGCTGTGAGGTTGATGGGAGGGTGGGGCGGCGGAGGCACGGGTCTGGGTCGGTGGTCGCTGGCGGTTCGAGAAAGATCGTCAACAGTGACTGGCGGGAGGTAGACGAAGGCCATCTGCCCGTTCCTTATAGATCGGACGGTTCATTAAAAAAATCGACTGACCTATTTATTTTCAGTCGACTGTTATCTTAGATATGACCACATGTGGTGGTGTGCTGGAGGAGTACCTGCATTTCCTGTGCTCATATATTACAAAATCATACGGAGTAGAATCTAATTTTGTTTGCCATGCAATGTTGTACAACTATCATATGTCTCCAGTCATTTATTTTTCAGCCACCTGCTATTTGCTACTTTTACAGTGCACTAGTTCTGCACACACTTCATCCATACTCTCACTATTGTGTTTTTATGCAAGGGTATTTCAGAGTCTGCCAAAAGCGAAGCAAAAAAGAAAAGAGACAAGTCATGTCGGCTTTCTACGTGGCTAGGCGCGACACGTTACAGCGCTTAAAAGGGTACAGTGTCAGCAGATGGAGACGGTAAACGTTGCTCTGGAGTTGATGACCTCGCTCGCAATGAACCACCATCCCAGGTGCTTGCTTTAACTTCACGGTGTCATATGTGGTTGCATGTTCCATATGGTGTCTAGCTTGTATTCAAAAGGCTGAAGTCGGTCTTTATTAATATAAGGAAAGATATTTTTACATGAACCACTATCCCGTGAGCACCAGAAGACAAATAGCTAGTCAGGGCACTGGCCGAGCCAGTGACAAGCCCAGCAAAGACAGGCATCACCTAGAAGCTAACTAAAAAGCCGCGATGGTGGCGAAGCAGCCCGCCTCCCACCAGGCTCTCAGGTCCTAGATGATCATGTTCACCACTCCAGCCGGATGTCTAGCTTGTATTGCTTCCAATTTGGTTAAATTGTATCTGTTTAGCTTACACATTATACCTTTGAATATGACATGCCTTTCTGTTTTTGGTACATACTAGTACATCTGTGTATTAACCATGTTCTTACATTAAACTAATGTTCTTGTGTATCCCTCATCAATCACTTATGATGAGGCAGGCAGGCAAGGGGACTACTCCTCATTTAAAGAATGCAGCGTCAGCCTCCCGACATGATTCTCAAGAAACAGAAATGCTAGATGAAGATAGTGAACGTAGCTGTGTAGTTGATTACAGCATTTCCCCTACACTAGCATCGCAGGTGCTTGCTCTAACTTGGCAGCGTGATATGTGGTTGCATGTTGCATATGGTGTCTAGATTGTAATTCTTCCAATCTGGTTAAACTGCATGTGCTAGTCTGCTTAGCTTATACTCCTATAAATGTGACATTATACCTGTTAATGTGACATGCCTTCCTGTATTTAGTACATAGTACATCTGTCTATTAAGCATGTCCTTACATAAAACTATTGTTTTTTCGTATCCCGCATCAATCAATATGATGAGATACCTTTAGTATATGCAGTGCGATATTAGTTGCATCTTTCATATGATTTATAGCATGCACTGCTTCTAATTTGTTGAAATTCCATTTATGATGGGACTCTTTTAACTTGGCAGAGTCATATTGGTTGCATCTTTCATGTGGTGTCTAGCTTGCATTGCTTCTTATTTGCTGGAATGGTTTCTGCTTAGTTTACACAAACAGTTGTGAACATGCCATGCCGTCCTGTTTTTCGTACATATTCCATCCTGGTATCATGTGTTTGCCTTACATCAAAGTAGTGACTGTCAGTATCATGCATGAATGAGTTCTGAAGAGAGACTTTTATTGCTTTTTCTTGTCGGTTTTGCTTGACAATTAAAAATCAATAAAGCGGAAGGAAGTTAGCAAGGCAGCGGATAAAATTGCTCCTTCCAAACGGAGGGCCTCTACAGTTTCTACTCCTCCACACCCCAAGATGATTTCCAAGACAACACATGCATAGACAGTCAACAAAGTTGTGTTTATGATGAGCACGTCTCCCCTAGTGCAGCATCACTGGTGCTCCCTCTAACTTGGCACTGTTATATGTGGTTGCATGTTATGTGTGATGTCTAGCTTGTATTGCTTCTAATTTTGTTGAATTCAATTTGCTTACTTTACACATTATACTTGAATAAGACACATGTTCCTGTTTCGAGAACATACAATATCTGTCTATCACACCATGTTCTTACATCAAATTACTACTGTTGTGTAACCTGCAACAATCACTTATCATAAGACACGTTTGACTTCGGAGTGTGATATAGGTTACATCTCACATTCTTTTCTAGCTTGTACTACTAATTTGTTGAAATGGCACTTATGACGAGACAATTTTAACTTGGTAGAGTGATATTCGTTGCATCTTTCATATGGTGTCTAGCTTTCATTGCTTCTAATTTGTTGAAATGCCTTCTCCTTAGTTTACACATCATAAGCTGTGAATATGCAATGCTGTGAATATGCAATGGCACTAATGACGAGAGACCTCTAACATGGTAGTGTGATGTTGTTTGCATCTTGCATATGATTTATTTCTTGTACTGCTTCACATTTGTTTAAACGCCATTTATGCTGAGACACTGTTAACTTGGCAGAGCGATATTTGTAGCATCTTTCATATGGTGTCTACCTTCCATTGCATTGCTTCTAATTTGGTGAAATGTCTTCTTCTTAGTTTACACATCATAGTTCTGGTTATCTCTTCTGTCCTGTTTTTCATACATATTACATCCTCCTATCATGTGGTTGTCTAACATCAAAGTTCAGTTCGTCTGCATCACGCATCAATTTGTTCTGAAGAACTAAATTTTTATTCGTTTTTATTGTCGGCTTGACTTAACATGGCACAGAGAAAGAGGAAGAAACACAGAATGGCAGGGAATGAGAGGTGGATGAATCCTGCAGATTCTACTGGTACTGATGGTGCAATAGAAGGTGAAAGTCCAGCGGAAAATTCTACAAACACGGCATCCCATGCTACACGAGCTGCAAAAAAAGCAAAACAGAAACAAATAGCTGCCACCAAACAAGCAGAGACAACCCTTGTTCTTGCAACAACTACCATAGTACTACCAGCTGCATGACATACTCATGCGTCAACTGAGCTAGCAGCACGTTCCCAAGCTCCCTTGCCACCTGACACTACTTCCCAAGCACTCTTGACACAAGACGAGTTGGCAATATCAGATGAACCTTGTGAGCTTCAACAACAAGAAGGTAGTTGCTGGAGTCAAGTTACAGTTGCATGCTTCTTTATATGTAGTCTCACAGTTTGATGTACACTAACACTTCCTATGTTCGTTGTTGGACTAGCACCTAGGCGCAAGAGGAAACAAACATCAAGGATAATGCTCGATAGGTTAACTAAATCTAGAGGAGGAAGAATGGAGAACCATTTTGAGGCAGGTTTAAAAAGGCCACGTGATGCTACAGAGTCAGCCAAGTTAGTATCAGAGGCAGCGGTTGCCGTTAGGTGTCATGTACGTATCCTCCCAACATGGATTCAGTACAGGAATGACAAAGACGAAACCTAGTTCAACACCTTCCTCGACCATTTATCTGTAAGTATGGTTCTGTATAGAAACTAGTAATATCGTCTTGCTCTGTCCCATACTTTCTAGGTTGCTGATAATGAGACTCCCATAATTTTCAACAAATGAGGTTCAAGTTGGATAGCCAAGATGATGCAACCAGACAAGCTTGCACCCATGTTTTCAAGTCTGCTCTGCGACAGTATCAGTATAACTTGAGGAAAACTCACTTTGAAGGCAAGGCTAACAGTGAACTTTCCCAAACATCTCCAGTGGAAAATATATCGGATGAAGACTGGAGGGGCCTTGTTAAACACTGGTCTGATCCGAAGTATCAGGTACATTATATATATGTGATCAGATCACATGTTAAAGTCCTATTGACGCATGTGCCACACAAATCTATCTTCTTGTAGGTGAAATGTTCAAAGAACAAGGCCAATCGTATGAAAGTGAAATTCCAACAGACGACAGGATCTGTAGCTATATTGCACACTGCGAGGCTCTTGTAATTAGCTGTTGTTTCACTCTTTTCATTGTACCATATTATCAGATCTATATTGACTTGTTCGAAATGAAGAGGAAAGCCTGCAAGGTCCAAAAAGTACCTGAACCAAATGATGTGGGAATCTTCAAGGATTGTCACACCAGCAAGAAGAAGGGCATGACTACGCCAGTCAAAGACGCTGTTGTAAGTCCTTAATCCTCATGCCTTTTAACTACTACTTACTCTGACTTGTGCCTTGAACTGCATGGTTTGCAGCCAATGTATATTACTCTTTTCAATTTTATACACAATTGCCTTAGAGTATCATTGCACCTTACAAGGTTTAAAAGGGAGGAGTGATATTCCTTTGATCTTGACCCGTAATCTAGTTCCATGTTGGACTTGCCCACACAATGTTACAATTGCCTGTTTGTCTGTTCTCAGTTGTTTTGTGATATGAATGATGTCATACTATGCTTACCGTATTATTAACTTCGTCTCTTTATCCTTAGCCATCAATACAATGTGAAGAAATAGACAATACATTAGCGATGGTACATGGTCATATGTTTGGAACCTGGTTTTATTATGTACTTTGCAATAAAATACAACTAATATTTTACATGGGTTCACCAGAATAAGTTCTGTATATAGACCAAAGCTATTTTGTTTGGTTTTGCTGCCTCCTTAATATCTTCTGTTCTGGTACTACTAATGTAAAACCTCAACTTTTCAGCAAGCTATGGAAAAAATGGTGGAATCGCCACCTTCAGAAGGTGGCGAGGCAACTATAACCACAATGTCAGCTCTTGCTGCAGTGGGTCAGTACCTGTCCACTAACAGTGCCAAAAGCACGTTCCTGCGTAATGCTGGGCTGGTTGTTAAGGCAATATCATCCAAACTGCCTCATGATCAAGATATGCAAGCTCAAAGCAATGTTGTATCTGCGCTACAGACACAAGTCCATTCCCTAATAGAGGCCCTTTATGAAACAAGGAGAAACATTGCTCAATGTCGTCAAGATATGCATGGTTTTGAAACCAGACTATCAGACATTTGCTATGTTGTTCAGGAGCCTAGGGAAAATGAAGGCGAGGGTTATGGTGCTCCATCGGACAATACATCATGAAAACGTAACAGACAGGTCAAATGAACCAAGCTTCTGAACTTCTGGTGGTGCATTTATCTGCTAGACTATTAAGTTTTATGCCAACCTTCCTTCTGTTATATAGTTGTAATTTGTTTTGGTGCGATACAAAATTTCTTAACGTGCAGCCACCGGCTGAAGAAAACAACAAGCCTTTTTTGTATAGTGTAGGGTGTTCCCTATATTTGCACTGGTGGTGATCTTTGATGCCGAGTGGATGTAATCTGTGCAATCGCCTTAATAGCCTAGCGTTAGTTTCGGCCTTATTTATTTCCTAGTCTTCTTTTTCCCAGGTTTGCTAGTGGCCGCAACTACCCATGGGCCATATACGGGCCGTAGGATCCATGGGTCTCCTACGGGCCTTCGATAAATGGGCCTATAATCGGTGGGCCTCGGGCCGTCGATAAATGGGCCTGTAATCGGTGGGCCTCGGGCCGTCGGATAAATGGGTATACATGGGCCATAATCGGGCGTAATTGGTATCGGCCCAACACGGTAACGGGCTGTTAACAGGTCGTAGGACTGCAAAAGCTTAATTCTGTCACAGGCATAACGGGTCGTTAATGGGCCAGAATATAGGATGGGCTGGCCAGAAACGGGCCGACTCTTGCCATGGGCCGAATTTGGCCCATTAGGTTAACAGGCCAGTAACCGGTCGACTCTTGCCATGGGCCGAATTTGGGCCATTTGTGGAACATGCCAGTAACGGGCCGACTCTTGCCATGGGCCCAATTTGGCCCATTAGGGGAGCAGGCCAGTAACGGGCCGGAAGGAGGGCCGAAAAGGAGCCCAAGAACGTATGGGCCGTCAATAGGCCGAAAGCTAACACGGGCTGGAAATGGCCCATGTAAATCACGGGCCGTTAACGGGTACAAAGAAAATTACTGTTCATTATGAGCTAGAGTCACCGTGGGCCTGTAAAGGGCCGAAATATACGAAGGCCTCATATGGGCCGAAAGACGTCGTGTGCCATACATGGGCCGAAAGTGAAATGGGCTGGTGTTATATTCGACGGCCCACATGACGTTGTTGGGCCGATTTCCTTTAGTGCCTAACGGGCCGTAAAATGGGCTATTTGCGAAGAGACCATTAACAGGCTTTTCATGGGCTAGCCCGTTAACTTTTGACCAAGTCAAACGGGCCGGCTTTATAAGCTAAATGGGCCAGTGGTGGGCCATGGCACGTGTCGACATATCATAGGCGCCTATCTGACCCACTAACGAGCTGACACGTGTTTCGTCCGGTCAATAAGAATTTTACACGTGGAAATTTCCCATTGGTCGGGGCTGTTAACGGGTTATCAGATTCAAAACCCGACCCAATAGCTTAACAACGTTCCATTACAGTGGATGCCATGTGTCGGTCACCCTTGACGAAAGCACTTCTGTGACGCGCGATTTATCGTCATGGAAGTGGACACTTCTGTGATGATAATTTTGGTAATGTCATGGAACACTTCTACGACAACACATGTATGACTATCTTGATTCTGTCATAAAATCGTCATGGATGTACATGCATGACAGAAAACGCGACCTACTGTGACAAGCACGTATCATCACGGAAGTGTTTTTTTGTAGTGCTAGCCGCACCCCTCTCCCCGTGTTTTTCTCTTTGGACCTTATTTTCTTCTAACACATGCATGCATGTATACGTACCGATCTCCCTACATTAGCCAGGTCGACTATAATTCGTTTTCCCCATGCACCGATACACTTACCTTGCTAGTTATGTCTCTCCCTTTCTTGGACACACGATGGTTGATCTTCCTATGTAGTTATGTATGCTTACCACAACCATATTGTCTCCCCTCATCATCCTTGCATACCTCCCAACCCGTCTCTCACACGCACGTGCATAGATAGACAGACATCCCCCACCCTCTCTTATTGATATTGCACTCGTACACTCCGTTTGTCTAGCAGGCCTCTCCCACCATTTGTGAGACGCCACTCCACCACCAACCCTCTAACACTCTACCTTTGTCTTTCTCCCAACCTTATTCCTCTGCTACGCATATCCATGGATGCCGATCGATCTCCCTCAATAAATAGCTTGGTCTATCTCCTTCCCCACACATATAGTAGTCGATCGTTCTCTGCCCCCTCCCCCCCACACACATCGATAGTCGAACCTTGTAGGTAGGTATCCATGCCACAGAGAAAAAATGCACCTCTGCCCTCTCAAATTCTAGTAGACCAGCCGCCTTGTATCTTTGACATGGGCAAACACAAATTCGATGGCACTCTTTATCGATCGCGCAACCACACACTTCATCCATGTTTTTAATTCTTTCGATATCTCACGTCCATGACTCTGTTTCACACACATTGCACACGTTACGTTTTTTTGTTTGCGATATCATCGACACATTGCCACTGTTTCTCACAAACCATCTATCTCACACCCACCCATGTACGTACCTGCACCTAAAGAAGAGGTGCACACAGGACACACGTACTCACATCTCGTTCCCGGCCACACCCATGCCGTACCCAAGGCAGCCCACATGATAATTTGATGCGTGTAGTGGTTGTTTACTCAAAGGAGGGTCGGGTACTGCTACCTCTTGAGCATGCATTGGTTTTTCCCTTGAAGAGGAAAGGGTGATGCAGCTAAATAGCGTAAGTATTTCCCTCAGTTTTTGAGAACCAAGGTATCAATCCAGTAGGAGACTCCTCACAAGTCCCACGCACCTACACAAACAAACAGGAACCTCGCAACCAACGCGATAAAGGGGATGTCAATCCCTTCACGGCCACGTGCAAAAGTGAGATCTGATAGAGATAATATGATAAGATAAATATTTTTGGTATTTTTATGATATAGATTGAAAAGTAAATATTGCAAAATAAAGTAGATTGGAAACTTATATGATAAAGAATAGATCCGGGGGCCATAGGTTTCACTAGTGGCTTCTCTCAAGATAGCATAAGTATTACGGTGGGTGAACAAATTACTGTCGAGCAATTGATAGAAAAGTGCATAGTTGTGAGAATATCTAGGCATGATCATGCATATAGGCATCACGTCCGCAACAAGTAGATCGAAACGATTCTGCATCTACTACTATTACTCCACACATCGACCGACTCCTGCCTGCATCTAGAGTATTAAGTTCATAAGAACAGAGTAAGACATTAAGCAAGATGACATGATGTAGAGGGATAAACTCAAGCAATATGATATAAACCCCATATTTTTATCCTCGATGGCAACAATACAATACGTGCCTTGCTACCCCTGCTATCACCGGGAAAGGACACCGCAAGATTGAACCCAAAGCTAAGCACTTCTCCCATTGCAAGAAAGATCAATCTAGTAGGCCAAACCAAACTGATAATTCGAAGAGACTTGCAAAGATAACCAATCATACATAAAAGAATTCAGAAGAGATTCAAGTATTTCTCATAGATAAACTTGATCATAAACCCACAATTCATCGGATCTCGACAAACACACCGCAAAAAGAGTTACATCGAATAAATCTCCAAGAAGATCAAGGAGAACTTTGTATTGAGATTCAAAGAGAGAGAAGAAGCCATCTAGCTAATAACTATGGACCCGATGGTCTATGGTAAACTACTCAAAACTCATCGGAGAGGCCTTGGTGATGATGGAGAGGCCCTCCATGGTCGATTCCCTCTCCGGCGGAGCGCCGACGAAGGCTCCAAGATGGGATCTCGTGGATACAGAAGATTGCGGCAATGGAAATAGTTTTTCATGGTGCTCCTAGATGTTTTTGGGGTACTTAGATATATATAGGAGGAAGAAGTAGGTTGGAAACTTAAATGATAAAGAATAGATCCGGGGCCATAGGTTTCACTAGTGGCTTCTCTCAAGATAGCATAAGTATTACAGTGGGTGAACAAATTACTGTCGAGCAATTGATAGAAAAGTGCATAGTTACGAGAATATCTAGGCATGATTGTGTATATAGGCATCACGTCCGCAACAAGTAGATCGAAACGATTCTGCATCTACTACTATTACTCCGCAAATCGACCGAGTCCTGCCTACATCTAGAGTATTAAGTCCATAAGAACAGAGTAACGAATTAAGAAAGATGACATGATGTAGAGGGATAAACTCAAGCAATATGATATAAACCCCATCTTTTTATCCTCGATGGCAACAATAAAATACGTGCCTTGCTGCCCCTACTGTCACTGGGAAAGGACACCGCAAGATTGAACCCAAAGCTAAGCACTTCTCCCATTGCAAGAAAGATCAATCTAGTAGGCCAAACCAAACTGATAATTTGAAGAGACTTGCAAACATAACAAATCATACATAAAAGAATTCAGAGGAGATTCAAATATTTCTCATAGATAAACTTGATCATAAACCCACAATTCATCGGATCTCGACAAAAACACCGCAAAAAGAGTTACATCGAATAGATCTCCAAGAAGATCAAGGAGAACTTTGTATTGAGATTCAAAGAGAGAGAATAAGCCATCTAGCTAATAACTATGGACTCGAAGGTCTATGGTAAACTACTCACAACTCATCGGAGAGGCCTTAGTGATGATGGAGAGGCCCTCCATGGTCGATTCCCCCTCCGGTGGAGCGCCGGCGAAGGCTCCAAGATGCGATCTCGCGGATACTGAAGGTTGCAGCGGTGGAAATAGTTTTTCGTGGTGCTCCTGGATGTTTTCGGGGTACGTAGATATGTATAGGAGGAATAAGTAGGTCGGTGGAGCCACGAGGGGGCCACGAGGCAGGGGGCGCCCCCCCCCCTGGGGTGCGCCGGGCACCCTCATGGCCGCCTCGTTTGCTGCTTAACGTCCACTGCAAGTTTCCTGGATTCCGTTTGTTCCAAAAATATTGCTCCCGAAGGTTTCATTCTGTTTGGACTCTGTTTAATATTCCTTTTCTGCGAAACACTGAAATAGGCAAAAAAAACAACAATTCGGGTTGGGCCTCCGGTTAGTAGGTTAGTCCCAAAAATGATATAAAAGTGTATGGTAAAGCCCATAAACATCCAAAATAGGTAATACAATAGCATGGAACAATCAAAAATTATAGACACGTTGGAGACGTATCGAGCATCCCCAAGCTTAATTCCTACTCGTCCTCGAGTAGGTAAATGATTAAAACAGAATTTTTGATGTGGAATGCTACCTAGCATATTCTTTAATGTAATTTTCTTTATTGTGGAATGAATGTTCAGATCCAAATGATTCAAAATAAAAGTTCATATTGACATAAGAAATAGTAATACTTCAAGCATACTAACAAAGTAATCATGTCTTCTCAAAATAACATGGCTAAAGAAAGTTCATCCCTACAAAATCATATACTTAGGTTATGTTTCATTTTCATCACACAAAATACTCCCATCAAGAACAACCCCGGTTTCAGCCAAGCAATTGGTTCATACTTTTTAACGCGCTTCAGCCTTTTTCAACTCTGACGCAATACATGAGCGTGAGCCATGGATATAGCACTATGGGTGGAATAGAATATGATGATGGAGGTTGTGTCGAGAAAAAAAAAGGAGAAAGTCTCACATTGACTAGGCTAGTCAACGGGCTATGGAGATGCCCATCAATCGATGTCAACATGACGAGTAGGGATTGTCATGCAATGGATGCACTATAGCTATAAATGTATGAAAGATCAACAAAAGAAACTAAGTGGGTGTGCATCCAACTTGCTTGCTCATGAAGACCTAGGGCATTTTGAGGAAGACCATCATTGGAATATACAAGCCAAGTTCTATAACGAAAAATCCCACTAGTATATGAAAGTGACAACATAAGAGACTCTCTACATGAAGAACATGGTGCTACTTTGAAGCACAAGTGTGGAAAAGCATAGTAACATTGTCCCCCCTTTTTTGGGCCTTTTTTTATTTGGCCTTTTTTTGTTGGCCTTCCCTTTTTCTTTTTTTATTGGGGACAAGGTTCTAATAATGATGATCATCACACTTCGATTTACTTACAACTCATGAATTACAACTCGATAATTAGAACAAAATATGACTCTATATGAATGCCTCTGGCGGTGTACCGGGATGGTCCATGACTCAAGAGTGACATGTATGAAAAATTATGCATGGTGGCTTTGCCACAAATACAATGTCAACTACATGATCATGCAAGGCAATATGACAATGATGATACGTGTCATGATGAACGGAATGGTGGAAAATTGCATGGCAATATATCTGGGAATGGCTATGGAAATGCCATAATAGGTTGGTATGGTGGATGTTTTGAGGAAGATATAAGGAGGTTTATGTTTGATACAGCGTATCATATCACGGGGTTGGGATGCACCGACAAAGTTTGCACCAACTCTCAAGGTGAGAAAGGGAAGAGGCTAGCAATGATGGAAGGGTAAGAGTGCGTATAATCCATGGACTCACATTAGTCATAAAGAACTCATATACTTATTGCAAAAGTTTTATTATCCCTCGAAGCAAAGTACTACTACACATGCTCCTAGGGGGGAGGTTGGTAGGAGTTAACCATCGCGCGCCCCCGACCTCCACACATAAGGAAGGCAATCAAAAGAGCACCCTATGCAATAAATTTGTTACACAACTTTTACCATACGTGTATGCTACGGGACTTGCCAACTTCAACACAAGTATTCCTCAAATTGATAATTACCCAACCAGCATGACTCTAATATTACCACCTTTATATCTCAAAACAATTATCAAGCATCTGATCATAGCATCCAATTCACTTCCTATGATAGTTTTTATTATACCCAACTTGGATGCTCATCATTCTAGGACCAATTTTATAATTTTAAAAGACTCTCAAAATAATATAAGTGAAGCATGATAGATCAATAATTTCAAAAAAAATAAAACCACCACCGTGCTCTAAAAAGATATAAGTGAAGTACTAGAGCAAAACTGTCTAGCTCAAATGATTTAAGTGAAGCACATAGAGTATTCTAATAAATTCTGAATCATGTGTGTCTCTCCCAAAAGGTGTGTACAGCAAGGATGATTGTGGTAAACTAAAAAGCAAATACTCATATCATACAAGACGCTCCAAGTAAAACACATATCATGTGGTAAATAAAAATATAGCTCCAAGTAAAGTTACCGATAGACAAAGACGAAAGAGGGGATGCCTTCCAGGGCATCCCCAAGCTTAGGCTTTTGGTTGTCCTTGAGTTATATTGGGGTTCCATGGGAATCCCAAGATTATGTTCTTTCCACTCCTTATTCCATAATCCATCAAATCTTTACCCAAAACTTGAAAACTTCACAACACAAAACTCAACAGGAAATCTCATGAGCTCCGTTAGTGCAAGAAAGAAAAACCACCACTTTAGGGTACTGTAATGAACTTGTTATTTATTTATATTGGTGTTAAACCTACTGTATTCTAACTTCTCTATGGTTCATACCCCACGATACTAGCCATAGATGCATCAAAATAAGCAAACAACACACGAAAAACAGAATCTGTCAAAAACAGAACAGTTTGTAGCAATCCGTGACTTTAGAATACTTATGGATCTCCAAAATTCCTACCAAAATATTAAGTCCTAGGTAATTTGTCTATTTATCTAATTCAAAAAGAATCAACTCAAAACCACGTTTCTGTGATTTATTAGATTTTTTCTCGTGAGCACAAAAGTTTCTGTTTTTGAGCAGAATCAAATTAACTTTCACCCAAGATGATCCTATAGGTTCTACTTGGCACAAACAATAATTAAAACATAAAACCACATATAACTAGAGGCTAGATGAATTATTTATTAAATAACAGCAATGAAAAATTTGGGTTGTCTCCCAACAAGCGCTTTTCTTTAAAGCTTTTTTAGCTAGGCATTAAGATTTCAATGATGCTCACATAAAAGACAAGAATTGAAGCATAAAGAGAGCATCATAAAACATGTGACAAACACATCTAAGTCTAACATAGTTCCTATGCATAGGCATATTACAAGCAAACAAATTTGCAAGGCAAGCAAAAACTAGCATATGCAAAGAAGAAGAAAGAGACGATAGCAATCTCAACATGACGAGAGGTAATTTAGTAAGATAAAAATTTCTACAACCATATTTTCCTCTCTCATAATAATTACATGTGGGATCATAAGAAAATTCAACAAAATAGCTATCACATAAAATATTTTCAATATGATCCACATGCATGCAAAGTTGACACTCTTCTAAAATAGCGGGATTAACATTAACTAAAGTCATGACCTCTCCAAGCCCACTTTTATAAAAAAATTCATAAGATTGATCAAAATCCAAATATGTGGGATCTAAAGTTGACACTCTTCCAAACCCACTTTCAATAATATTGCAAACACTATTATAAATCTCATATTCATCATGGGGGTTAAATAATTTTTTTAGATCATAAGAAGAATCACCCCAATCATGATCATTGCAACAAGTAGTAGACATAGCAAAACTAGCATCCCCAAGCTTATGGTTTTGCATATTATTAGCACAATTGACATCAAGAGAATTTATAGTAAAATCATTGCAATCATGCTTTTAATTCAAGGAGTTATCGTGAATCTCTTCATAAATTTATTCATCATAATTTTCAGATTCACAAATTACGAGCAAAGCTCATAAAGATAATATAGTGCACAAAACTCACTAGCAATTGGTTCATCATAATTGGATCCCTTAATTAGATTAGCAAGCGGATGAGGATCCATAGATCTTAGGTTCTCTGTTTAGCTATAAATAAACAACTATTCCAACCAAATGAGCAAACGAGCCAAGTAAGACATCAAAGAAAACGAAAAGACAAACAGAAGAAGGGCGAATAAAACAACAAGGGTGAAGTGGGGGAGAGGAAAACGAGAGGCAAATGGCAAATAATGTAATGCGAGGGAGATGAGTTTGTGATGGGTACTTGGTATGTCTTGACTTGAGTGAAGATCTCCCCGGCAACGGCGCCAGAAATCCTTCTTGCTACCTCTTGAGCATGCGTTGGTTTTTCCCTTGAAGAGGAAAGGGTGATGCAGCAAAGTAGCGTAAGTATTTCCCTCAGTTTTTGAGAACCAAGGTATCAATATAGTAGGAGACTCCTCACAAGTCCTACACACCTACACAAACAAACAAGAACCTCGCAACTAACGCGATAAAGGGGTTGTCAATCCCTTCACGGCCACTTGCGAAAGTGAGATCTGATAAAGATAATATGATAATATAAATATTTTTTGTATTTTTATGATATACATTGAAAAATAAAGATTGCAAAAAAAAGTAGATTGGAAACTTATATGGTAAAGAATAGACCCGGGGGCCATAGGTTTCACTAGTGTCTTCTCTCAAGATAGCATAAGTATTACGGTGGGTGAACAAATTACTGTCGAGCAATTGATAGAAAAGTGCATAGTTGTGAGAATAACTATGCATGATCATGCATATAGGCATCACCTCCGCAACAACTAGATCGAAATGATTCTGCATCTACTACTATTACTCCACACATCGACCGACTCCTGCCTGCATCTAGAGTATTAAGTTCATAAGAATAGAGTAATACATTAAGCAAGATGACATGATGTAGAGGGATAAACTCAAGCAATATGATATAAACCCCATATTTTTATCCTCGATGGCAACAATACAATACTTGCCTTGCTACCCCTTCTATCACCGGGAAAGGACACCGCAAGATTGAACCCCAAGCTAAGCACTTCTCCCATTGCAAGAAAGATCAATCTAGTAGGCCAAACCAAACTGATAATTCGAAGAGACTTGCAAAGATAACCGATCATACATAAAAGAATTCAGAAGAGATTCAAATATTTCTCATAGATAAACTTGATCATAAACCCACAATTCATCGGATCTCGACAAACACACCGCAAAAAGAGTTACATCGAATAAATCTCCAAGAAGATCAAGAACTTTGTATTAAGATTCAAAGAGAGAGAAGGAGCCATCTAGATAATAACTATGGACCCGATGGTCTGTGGTAAACTACTCACAACTCAGCGGAGAGGCCTTGGTGATGATGGAGAGGCCCTCCATGGTCGATTCCCCCTCCGGCGGAGCGCCGACGAAGGCTCCAAGATGGGATCTCGTGGATACAGAAGATTGCGGCAATGGAAATAGTTTTTCATGGTGCTCCTAGATGTTTTCGGGGTACGTAGATATATATAGGAGGAAGAAGTAGGTTGGTGGAGCCACGAGGGGGCCACAAGGCAGGGGGGCGCGTCGGGCACCCTCGTGGCCACCTCGTTTGCTGCTTGACGTCCACTCCAAGTTTCCTGGATTCCGTTTGTTCCAAGTAGATCGCTCCCGAAGGTTTCATTTCGTTTGGACTCTGTTTGATATTCCTTTTCTACGAAAGACTGAAATAGGCAAAAAACAGCAATTCGGGCTGGGCCTCCGGTTAGTAGGTTAGTCCCAAAAATCATATAAAAGTGTATAGTAAAGCCCATAAACATCTAAAATAGGTAATATAATTGCATGGAACAATCAAAAATTATAGATACGTTGGAGACGTATCAGGTACCACACCTAGACGGAACAAAGTTCGACTTGACGTGTTAGTATTAAATAAAGTTATATATTCCTCAATGGCACGTACATAATATAAAATGATTGCCGTGGGGAAAATGAAAAAATGGGGTTGTCTCTCGTCACACCATCTCACACAAGGAAGTGGTGGCCTCTCTCTCTCTCACCGTTGGTCAGTGATCCGGCCGCACCCCGTCCGCCAGCGGAAAGGGAGGATGTGCATCGTTTCTTCATTCAACGGCGTTGAGGTAGCACATCCCAATCTGCGGTACCCGTCGTTCTCTCTGACCAAGCTCCGTCGTGGTAGGGCCTTCGCCACTTGCTCGCTGCCGTAGTATGGGTAGATCCCGGCCGCCGGCGCCCTCCTAGTAATATCCCGACGACCCTCAGGTACAGCTTCCTCTGGCCTTGCTCCACTACCCATCTTTCCACATTGCTGCATGTGGATCTTCTTTAGTTGTTTGCTTAAAACATATCTTGGCCGGCGTACTTTCTATCTTGCAATCTCGTTCTCAAACCATTTTTGATAAACCACCATGTGCTATCTTTCCCTTATTAAATGGAATATGCTTCTTTTTTGTTGGCGTATGTGTCTTCAACTCATCTTATTGGGCAGTAATTGTTTCTTCTACATTCTTTTGCAAACAGGGCTATCCATTTTCACCTTGTTGCTATTGTGACCTTTTGATGAACTGCACAAATCACTTTTTTCTTAAGAGTGTTTTGTGAAGTTCCGCCAAAGTGTCACATGAGCAACGTTTTTACATTTCTATGGGACTGCAGAAAGGGAGATTGGTTTTGCTATCCTCCTCATCCATCTCCGTGCCTAATCTTCTCCAACAAGTAGTTAGTCCTAAAAAGAGATTGTAGAGGTGATCGGCTTTTATTTGTGTATGTTATGTTTCATCATCTAGTTCCATTATTATTGTAATCACACTGACTCGATATCTTTGCAAACAGGGATGGTCCGCTCGATTTTAGTGGAGCCGCACAAAATGACCGGATTGTGGTGTCCTCCATACACCTATTTTTTGGCTATAGAGCTGGGTGAAACTAGCTGCCAAGCAATGAACATTGTGTCAAGGAAATTGAGCCATGCCTACGAACAACATCGATCAGTTATATATTTTTCTTTATTTGTACACCTTCTCACAACTTTCTCTTCAGTTGTGATGTGAATATTGGCGCTGATCTGCGAACCATTGAGATGCATTAGCAGCCATGGTAGTTTCATTTGTATTTGATGAAATGTTGTAACGAGATAATCTTGAGGCAAGAGACATGGATCCTAAGTTGAAACCTTTTTTCCTGTGGGAACCAAAGTTGAAACCTTCATAGCATCACAGTACAATTTTGTTAAAATTATGCGTACATATAAACAATCCTGAAGGATTGATAGTAATGCCAGAAACAATTAAACTTCGTTTCGCCGACATGTGGGACATCATTCAACTGGCTCCACCTGCCATGCAACAATATTGAGTGCACAATTACAGGGAAAGATTCACCTCAGTCGTTGCGCCGCACTAGTAATGACTAGTGAGCGGTCAAATCACAGAGCCCCACCTTCGCCACAGTAAGTTGCTCGGATGAAGCAACCATCATTTCTCTGTTCCTTGAATCCGCTGGTACTCCCATATTCCCAGAGTAATAAGTTGCTCGGGCGAAGCAACCATCACTTCACCTTTCCCACAGTAAGTACTAGTACCTTCTTTTTTAACTCTAGAAACAACCACACGCGAATATTGGCGGTAGCAGCACAACAACTGAATCAAAAATCGAAACCAACCAATGAACTACTACTAATGGTGAGCGTTTGCTAGTACGTATCATGTACTCCGTCTGTCCATGTATATATAGTGCTTAATGCGTTTTCCTATACTAACTTTGGCCCTGTTTGGATCCATGGGTTAGAGTTAGTTTGAGCTAGTTGGGGCTCAAATAGCCCTAAAGTATTCAAACATTAGGGTTAAATTGGAGCAAGTTAGACTTGTTCGGTTCAACCGCCTCCCTAGGTGTTTGGAGAGGTATTGGCCAGCGCGAGGCGGTTCTATAGGTGGGCAGGCCGCTTGTAAGCAAAAGTTTCTCATCGTGCTGCGAGCCACCGCGCACGCGTTGGTGAGGGAGAAGGCATAGTAAGCAAGCTTCTCGTCGTTCTGCGAGTTGACGGCACACCTCAAAGTTATTTAGTATGTACTCTCTCCAAAAAAGGGCTGACCATGTCATGGCTACCATCCCATGCTCCATCGTTGAGTACGTGCACTATTCACGTGCCATCGAGGAGAAAAAAATATTGCGTAGTAGGTGCCACCGAAGTGCACGACTCACTTACGCACTGCTTATCTGATTATCTCCATTTTCTTTCATGACATATGCACCTTGATGCTAGATGTCTCGCGTGTTGGCAAAAGGATGAACAAAGCTCACGTAAAAAAGTGGAATAACATAAATTCCCGATGACCGAGAAGGAGCAAGGAACCTCGTGGTGGAGCGTCTGCACTCATAATATCTATCTATTATATAATTAAAACAGAAGTCAAACAAGCCATTACGTTCGTCCACGCAGATTAAATTATCTTAATCATCAAATTTAGATATAAACGGACAAGATTAAAAGATATCAGCGTTACATACGAATAAAGTGTATATGTATTGTTTTTCACATATTAAATCTGTCACGTAAGGTGCACCTATATTGTGTACGGCCGTTGACTTCAACTTGGCAAGGTAGCGTGCACGCCTACAAAGTCCATCCGGCCAGTTAAACCAACGGCAAGCTGAGCACATAGATAAAAGGAAGCGGCCGTAGTAAGCTAAAAGAAAGAGTCCATACAGTGCAAGGCGGCATGTAGGCAATAGATTTCATACGACCAAATAGGGGATTTTTTTTTTTGAAGGTAAAGCGACCAAATAGGGGTATTGCTACCAATCAGCCGGCTGAAAAGTATTAAACATAAACCGCCTTCTGAGCCGTCCAATCATTTTGATATGGACGCAACACGGCCGTTAGATTTGGTTAATGCCTCGCTGAATGCCACTGCTGCTTTGTCCTCAAGTTGCCGCAACGCCCGGATGCGTGAGCGCGAAGGTGGCAATCCTCGCAGCGCAACCGCCGCTGCCGCCCGCTCCATTGCAGGGCCACCGGCAGCAGCGCCGCCACCCGCTCCATTGCATCGTCGCTGGAAGCAACGCCCCTCCATTGCATCGTCGCTGGAAGCAACGCCCCTCCATTGCATCGTCGTCGCCGCGCCGCCGGAAGCAGCGCCACCGCTCGCTCCATTGCAGCTGCATTGCAGAGTCGCCGCCCGTTACATTGCAGCGCCGTCAGAAGCAGCGCCGCTCCATTGCAGGATCGTCGTCGGGCCGCCGGAAGCAGCGCCGCTCCATTGCAGGATCGTCGTCGCGCCACCGGAAGCAGCGCCGGCGTACTCGACGTGTTGCGCCACGGGCAGCAACGCCCGCTCCATTGCAGCGTTCCCGACCTTGTATGAAACGCCGATGAACCGCCTCCGATGTTACATTGCAGCGTCTGCCTCCGACGAGATCAGCTCGAAGTTGGAGCTCGGCATTGCAACAGTGGCGTGTAGATTTGGGCATCAGCTTGGATCTTAGAGCAGCAGGCCATGGCGGAGAAGCTTGGGCAGCAACTCTAGGAGCTTGGAAGCAGGGCAAGGCGGAGAGGCTTGGGCAACAGCCATAGCGAGTGCTGCGGAGGAAAGAAAAGCGGGAGCTTTGCTACATCTGTGTAAAGATTTTTACGTAACCTACGTAAAAGATGACCTGGCCTAATTTGGTTGGAGAGGAGATAGGCCCAGACCCACCCCTGAAAATCAGGGAGGCGATTAGTTTAGCGTTAAGGAAAGAACGTAGCTTTAAGTAGGGGGGTTTCGTAAGTCTAGCATTTTTGGGATATAGGGAGATAAGGTTGGGCAGATGGGTGGACCCCACTATGACGCGTGGCGTCCGTAGCGGGCGGTTGACACGAAACGGAAAATCAGTCGGTTAAAAGCAATGGTTTTCCTTATTCTATGGGCAAGGCCAACATATAGACAGCTAGAAAAGAGAGTCCATGGTCCGCTTGAAAACAGAGTCCATGGTCCATCCGGTCAACTATTCCATTGGCAAGGCCAGCGTATACACTATTCCATATAAACACAAAACCGATTACAGTTGAACTCCAATTAGTACTCCAGCAATGTTATTGCATTACCACGGCAGCACACACAAACGTTTGAGTACATCTCCAAATCTTCACTTTACCAAAGATTTAAATCTTCACTTTCACTCCTTTGCATGATTTCTGTTGCACGCAGAAGGCAAGGAATGATTTAGCTTATACATGCATGGGTGTGACAAGAAACTCGACGGCAGTACATCTAAGTAATTAGTCAAGGAAAACTAGAATATTGCTTAGAAATAAGCATGGTTGATTGCTAAAAATAATCCTAATTCATTGAAGAAAAAAGCCAATCAACAATTCAGAGTGTACATAATGAGGTGAAAATATGTAATTTTAACATGTATATCTATATTATTTTTATTTTTACTTTTGCATGGCACGACATTCTTTAAAAACACAAAATACGAACTCAAGCAGACGGACATACTCACACCACTATTCAGAGTCTCAAGCAACAATAAATAACAACAAAAAGGAAGGGAAAAAGTAAGTAATATATTGGTTCTCACATGATGCCATAGAAATTATATAAACGGCATGAAAAATATAGCCACGTAAATGGATGTTGAAAATCAAACTAATAAGGAAGCCAGGAAAAACCACGTTCCAATAAAAGGCAAACAAAATCACGTCAAGCTTTGTTAAGCATAAGGTTTATATTCTTAAAAAAACATAACGTTTATATACGCAAGTTAAGTGCATGAACGTCATTTCTAAATGCAAGACACAAGCATTAACATCTAGAGCAAGTGTAGAGGGCCGAATGGGTTCCATGGATCAAAATTTATATTGGGTTAATTTGATAAATGCCACTCCAAATTTGGCGATTCCAAGTAATGCCACTGCAATTTTCAAACTTTCAAAAATGTCATTTCATGCCATTTCCAGTGGTATTTTTTGAAGTCAGCTCTGGCGTTTTTCAAAGTTTGCAAAATTTGAAGTGGCATTTTTCAAAGTTTAAAAAATGCAATGGCATTTTTATGAATCGCCATAATTGGAGTGGCATTTATCTAATTATATATTGCTTTGAAAATCTCAAGTATTCCATAAGGTTCATCCATCTTGGCAAATTAATTACCTCACATGTTGATCCATGCGATTATAATGTACAATGGTTTATAGGAATTAAACTTTTTGATTAACCTATTGTAATATAACTTTCAATGCATAAATAAATACTATACATTTTATATTTAGAAAACATTTTGTTCTCTTGTGAACTCAAACAACATTATATATTATGATTCTGTTATTAAATGGACATTGAATAAAAATTGAAATTAGAAATCGTGATAGCCAGTTACGGCTCAGCGCAATGAGCTATCTCAAAACCTATTAAAAACAAAAAAGTTAGCCAGATGCATGTATTTTATTATTATTTTCCATATAAGTATTTCTTTCAACCGATCCATATAACTAATTAGAAACTTTTTTGCGAGCAATATAACTGATTAGAAACTAGCGATTGCCAGGAAGACTTACATTCTACACACGCTACCATTTCTTATATAGAGTAGAATTATATTACTAATTTAAGAAAATTAAAAGGACCGTGCATGAACATGTTCCATTATTTAAATAAAATAAAATGCACCCAAATATTTATAATACACATCACTAGCGCCTACATGTACTTTTTAATTTCTTTGTCAAATACATCTACATGACAAAAAATTAAGAGTGAGCCTATGTTAGTAGTTGTAGATGAATGCACACGATAAGTTTCATATTTCATAGTAATATTAAGCTTCGTTGGAAAAAATTCTTAGGTTTTTTGGATAAAAGATTGACACCATTCGAATGGAAGACGATGAAAAAGAAAGCTAAAAAAAGAATCCAACCAGAATCTATGTAGATTGGCATGACATGTGCCAATCACACAGCTATGATTTTTGTTCTCACATACCAAATCTTTTGCCAACAACTTAATATACACAATAAAACAAGAACAAGGTATTTTCTCATGATAGACTATAATATTTTTAATTTGAAAGGTATATCAGGAAAATCAACACATAGGTTAGTAAATCAAATAAAACATTTTCCTATCCATAGATAACTTACTGAAAATGCTGACAAAATGAAATTAAAAATGAGTTTCCACATTGTGTATTAGTCTATAACGTATCATAGGTATGAAAACTCACAGGAAATCTAGCCGCGCAAATGTGTGGGTCACCCTACTAGTTTTATATTATCCAGCAATATAAAATCAACCAATCACCTCCATAGTGGACTGGAAGAAAACGAAACATGGCAGCCCAATGTAGTTACATCATACTACATGGTTAACCCACGCTATCACCATATTTCTTGGCTTCTGTGCGATACCTAGCTCTAGTAATCCAGCAGCCCGTATCGCTTCTCACTCCTCATCTCTCTCAAAGTGCGGCGGGCTGGCGTTTTTGCCGTCTATTGAGGTCGGTTAACTCATCACATGTTAGCGACATGCCAAGAGCATTTAAAAAAAATATTGTACTCTATTGTTATGCCAAGAAGACAAAGCGCTTTGACCGACAGACCAAAGGAGACAGGCATGCCGTGCAGTGAGTGGGTCCAATTTCTCATTTTGAACTCGTTTTGAAAACTTGGTTTTGACTATTGATAAGATTTTATATAGGGCCTAGTGTATTCTTCGAGGATGCCTTTGACTATTGATAAGATTTTATATAATTTAAAAATTATATCATTCGAAGATCCTTTCACGTTCTATTTTTGTTTAAAGATCCTTTCACATACGAATTTGACTGTATGCTTTGAGCAACTTGCATGCCCTATACTGCTTCTGTTTGGATACTCTAACTTAGCTAGAGGTTAGACTAACTCATGACTAACCTTGAACCAACTGTAGCCAAAGAGGTGTTTGGGTGACAGGGTTAGATTGACAATAAATGCACTTGATGGAGAGAGAAAAGTGATTTTTCAATGGGCCCAATGAGAACTATCTCTGAAGGAAATATGCCCTAGAGGCAATAATAAAGTTATTATTTATTTCCTTATTTCATGATAAATGTTTATTATTAATGCTAGAATTGTATTAACTGGAAGCTTAGTACATGTGTGAATACATAGACAAAACATATTGTCCCTAGTATGCCTCTACTTGACTAGCTCATTAATCAAAGATGATTATGATTCCTAACCATAGACATGTGTTGTCATTTGATGAACGGGATCACATCATTAGGAGAATGATGTGATGGACATGACCCATCCGTTAGCTTAGCATTATGATCGTTACAGTTTCATTGCTACTGCTTTCTTCATGACTTATACATGTTCCTTAGACTATGAGATTATGCAACTCCCGAATAACGAGGAACACCTTGTGTGCTATCAATCGTCACAATGTAAAAGGGTGAGTATAAAGATGCTCTAAAGGTGTCTCCGAAGGTGTTTGTTGGGTTGGCATAGATCAAGATTAGGATTTGTCACTCTGTGTTTCGGAGAGGTATCTCTGGGCCCTCTCGGTAATGCTCATCACTATAAGCCTTGCAAGCAATGTGACTAATGAGTTAGTTGCGGGATGAAGTATTACATAACGAGTAAAGAGACTTGACGGTAACGAGATTGAACTAGGTATGATGATACTGACGATCGAATCTCAGGCAAATAACATACCGATGACAAAGGGAACAATGTATGTTGTTATGCGGTTTGACCGATAAAGATCTTTGTAGAATATGTAGGAGCCAATATGAGCATCCAGGTTCCGCTATTGGTCATTGATCAGAGATGTGTTCCGATCATGTCTACATAGTTCTCGAACCCGTAGGGTTCGCACGCTTAACGTTCGATGACGATTTGTATTATGAGTTATCTGTTTTGATGACCGAAGTTTGTTCGGAGTACCGGATAAGATCACAGACATGATGAGGAGTCTCGAAATGGTTGAGACATAAAGATCAATATATTGGAAGGCTATATTCGGACATCGAAAAGGTTCCGAGTGATTCGGGTATTTTTTGGAGTACCAGTGAGTTACGGGAATTCACCAGGAGAAGTAATGGGCCTTATTGGGCCATACGGGAAATAGAGGAGGTAGGCCAAGGGGAGGTGGCGTCCCCCCTCCCCATGGGTCTGAATTGGACTAGGGGAAGGGGGTGGCGCCCCCCTTGCCCTTTCCTACTCCCTCTCTCCTTCCTTCTCTCCTACTCCTAAAAGGGAAAGGATTCCTACTAGGACTTGGAAGTCTAGTAGGACTCCATACACTTGGCCCTCCCCTAGGGGACCAGCCTCTCTCCCTCCATCCTTTAGATACGGGGGCAGGGGGCACCCCAAAGAGACACAAGGTTGTCTTTTAGCCTTGTGCGGTGCCTCCCTCCACAGTTACACACCTCGGTCATATCGTCGTAGTGCTTAGGCAAAGCCCTGCACCGGTAACTTCATCATCACCGTCGCCATGCCGTCGTGCTGACGAAACTCTCCCTCGGCCTCAACTGCATGAAGAGTACGAGGCACGCCATCGAGCTAAATGAGTCCTGAATGAGGAGGTGTCATACGTTTGGTACTTGGATCGGTTGGATCGCAAAGACGTTCGACTACATCAACCGTGTTATTGAAACGCTTCTGCTTTCGGTCTATGAGGGTACGTGGACACACTCTCCCCTCTCGTTGCTATGCATCACCTAGATAGATCTTGTGTGATCATTGGATTTTTTTTTTTGAAATTACTGCGTACCCCAACAGTGGCATCCGAGCCAGGTCTATGCGTAGATGTTATATGCATGAGTAGAACACAAGTGAGTTTTGGGCGATAATAGTCATACTGCTTACCAGCATGCCATACTTTGATTCGGCTGTATTGTTGGATGAAGCGGCTCAGACCTACATTACGCGTACGCTTACGCGAGGCTGGTTCTACCGACGTGCTTCGCACACAGGTGGCTAGTGAGTGTCTGTTTCTCAAACTTTAGTTGAATCGAGTGTGGCTACGCCTGGTCCTTGTTGAAGGTTAAAACAACACACTTGACAAAAAATCAACGTGGCTTTGATGCGTAGGTAAGAACAGTTCTTGCTAGAAGCCCGTAGCAGCCACGTAAAACTTGCAACAACAAAGTAGATGACGTCTAACTTGTTTTTGTAGGGTATGTTGTGATCTGATATAGTCAAGACATGATGGGTTCTATGAGATGATCATGTTTTGTTAGAGTTATCGGCAACTGGCTGGAGCCTTATGATTGTCTCTTTATTGCATAAGATGCAAGCGCCATATAATTGCTTTACTTTATCGCTATGCGATAGCAATAGTTGCAAAAGCAATAGTTGGCGAGACGAACATGTGATGACACATTGATAAAGATCAAGATGATGGAGATCATGGTGTCATGCCGGTGACGATGGAGATCATGATGGTACTTTGGAGATGGAGATCAAAGGCACAAGACGATGATGGCCATATCATGTCACATATTTTGATGGCATGTGATGTTTAGCTTTTATGCATCTTATTTTGCTTAGAACGGCGGTAGCATTATAACACTACATGAATCTGCTACTTTGCCATCTGCCACGGCGGACGGCAAAGGCATGGATGGCGGACGGCAAAGACCTTTGCCGTCAGCCGCGGACGGCAAAAGGTGACGGCAAAGTAGGGGACAGCAAAGAGCTGCGTTGCCGTCTGCTTCGGGCAGCTGACGGCAAAGGGGCCTTTGCCATCAGCAGCGGACGGCAAAGAAGACGGACGGCAATAAATGCGTTGTTACTCCGTTAGGTGGTTAACGGCAGGCCTTTGCCGTCCACTGTGGACGGCAAAGCCTTTGCCGTCAGCTGTTGATGGCAAACTGACCAAATTGGTCAGCCTCCCAGGAAGCACAGTTGCCTGCCACGTGGCCTCTTTGCCGTCCGCTGCTGATGGCAAAGAACCCTTTGCCGTCGGTGGCAGACGGCAAAGAGCCTACATATTGTCTCTTTTTTTCTGTTTTTTTAATCCAACAATTTTCACAACAAATATATATGACATATATAGATATATTTCCATATCACATATCCAGCACATAAGTTTCATCCATACACATTGTTCATACATAAGCAAGTTCCATCCATACACATTGTTCATACATAAGCAAGTTCCATCCATATACATATTACAATGCAAAGTTTCGTCAAGATAGCAAGTTCTATCATAGCAAGCTAGATACAATGCAAAGTTTCATCAAAGGAAAAGCAAGCACTCCATCATAGCAAGCTAGCTTCCATGAAGTGAATGAAATTTGCAAAATGGTAAATAAGAAAGTTAGAAATAGGTGACTAGAACAAGAAGAAGACTAGAACCAGAAGTATATGTCATTTATGAGCTAACTTAGGTGAAATGGATCATATATGAGCTAACAAAGTTGAAATGGGTTGTTTATGAGCTAACTTAGTTGAAATGGATCATTTATGAGCTAACTTAGTTGAAATGGGTCGTTTATGAGCTAACTTAGGTGAAATGGATCATTTATGAGCTAACTTAGGTGAAATGGATCGTTTTTGAGCTAACTTAGGTGAAATGAATCATTTATGAGATTTTATGAGCTAACTTAGTTGAAATGGGTCGTTTATGACCTAACTTAGGTGAAATGGATCATTTAAGAGCTAATTTAGGTGAAATGGATCATTTTTAGCTACCTTAGGTGAAATTGATCGTTTAGGAGCAAATCTAGGTGAAATGGGTCATTTTGGAGCTAACCTACGTGAAATGGGTCATTTTGGAGCTAACCTAGGTGAAATGAGTCATTTTGGAGCTAACCTAGGTGAAATGGGTCATTTTAAAGCTAACGTAGGTAAAATGGATCATTTACGAGCTAATCTACTAAAATGGGTCATTTTAGAGCTAACTTGGATAAATTGGATCACTTGTAAGCTAACTAAGGTAAAATGAGTCATATTAGAGCTAACTTAGGTAAAATGGATCGTTTATGAGCTAACTAAGTTAATTATGCAATTTTTGACATAAGTAAGCTTATTAAGTCATTTTGAAGGAAAAGAAGCTAACTCTAGGTCATTATGGTAAGCATATTGGAGGAAATAAAGCTAAGTCTAAGTCTAGAGAAACTTACCGTGATCAGGGAGGTGGAGGAGCGGGCTGGCTCGTGCCGGTAGCTGGAGAAGGATCGTGCGATGCGTTTCTGGAGTTAAGCTGCACCAAAGATCATTTCGAATGTCTCGTTAGCATTATGACACTCAAATGTTAAGACTAGCAAGTAATGTCCATTCAAATTAAACTCACCGTGCTCCCAGGAGCAATCACTGGCATCGGCGGAGCGGTCTGACAGGACTTCTCGCACACAGACTTCACATTTGGTTTTCACAACAGAGTCATACTAGTTAGTAATGAGACTCAAATGTTAAGACTAGCAAGTAATCTGCAGAAGAAACTTACCACAAGGAGCTCATACATGGCCCTTGCCTGCATGTCATTCCGTGCCCTCTCCTCCTCCAACATCTTTGTCGTCCTCTCCTCCAACTCCCGCTGCCTCTCCGCCGCCTCCGCCAGAAGTTTCTCCATTCTATCTCTCTCACTCTGTATAGCAGCCTGCAACACCACTCACATGACCATTTGTAATCATTGATGGAAGCACACACAATGTAATGGAGAAAGATAGCTGAGTATGTATAACTAACCTTGATGGCGAGTTGGACTAGCCGTTCACGAGGCCTTATCTTAGGAGCGGAGCTCGACTGGCGCGCCTTGATCTCCGGGAGAGTGCTAGGACAACGGATAAGTCCATCTCCCATGGCTATGGAGCCATGGGACCTCCCGCCACCAGATATCATCAGCAACTCTGTATCAATGGGACCCTGGCTCGGGTTAAAGTCCACCCCTTTCCTCGCCTTCCCCTGATCTCTATATTGCACGAGCTTGTCGTGGGCGGAGATGTTGGTGAAGTTCTTTGGATCATCGAGGTTAGACGCAGAGAATGCCTTGCCTTTCTTGTAAGAGCCAGTGTGGGCCATGGCATACAGGTCGTACACCTCTGGCACCTTATCCGCCTTATTGTAGCGTGCCTGAAAGAGAGAAACAAAGTAAATTAGTAATTAAAGGGCTAAAGCTAGCATGATGAATGAATTGCATGAATCATGAAGCAAACCACATACCCAGTTTCGCCCGTACTGAAATAAGTTGGAGCTGCCTTGGTGGTGTGGCACACCTTCCATTTGGGCACGTTTGTCCTTGGCCTCGTTGTGGGTGGCCCGCCATTCTTTTGAGCACCACCCATCGACCAACACCTCCCAACAATCCATCCGATCCGCACACCATCTCTGAGGGGCCTAAGTTAGCAAATAGAAACTTCAGCGCTACGACTATGAATTAATAAATGAAGGAATTAAGTACAAGGCCTTAAGAATTACCTTCATGTACTGCTCCTTACTCAAGAACTTATCGCGGCACTCCTGCTTGGACTTCTTGATACCACGGTCGGTGTAGTAGTCTCGAACAGACTGCACCTGAGCCTCATGTCGTAAGTTCTGAAGTAGGCGCTTGCACTCCTTCTGGATAACATCTGCCGCCTCCTCCTCGTATCCCTCCTCACACCTGTAGAATGTCTGCAATCAAATGAGACAATATTGATTAGTACAATTAATAACTAGCTAGTTGAAGATTTTTAATTGTGTAAAGGAGAAATTACCCAGAACTTTCTGATCACCATGTCTGCCCTCGTCTTGCACAAGACACCGTCGATAATCTCACCCGACGGGGCCGGGGCAGCCAAGTAGTGCTCCCAACTCAATCCAACCTCTGGAAGCCGACCCTCACCAGGCAACATGACAAACCCCGGAAAGTTTTGCCGAATCAGAACTCCAAGGACGGAGTTGGGCCGGCGGACACTTTCATGGTGGTCCCAACCCCTGCAGCATGACAAGGCCAACGCATTAGTTATTTGAAGAAACATGAATGCATAAGGTACAAAAAGATTAAATGCACTTACCTCTCCCCATCAGGGAAAATCAACCACCTCTGCTCGCGGGTCGCCGGCACGGACGGGAGCCGTGTAGCACCACGCTGGTAGACGTTGCCCCCTCCTCCCCCTCCTCCTCAAAATTAGTCGGCTCCCCGCCATCATCAGCATGGCCACTCGGCTCCCCGCCATCATCATCATGGCCACTCGGCTCCCCGCCATCCTCAGGCTGACCCGACCAAGTACCCCATCCAGACGTGTGCTCCTCCGGGGTCTCGTGGTCCTAACTCTCGTGGGCCGAAGGCCCGTCGACCCTAGGCTCGTGGGCCGAAGACCCGTGGACCGGAGGCTCGTGGACCGGAGTCCGTGTAGCCTCCTCCTCAGACGAGTCCACCCTAGCAGTCACATGCTCGAGTGAAACAGCTGGGGGCGGCGGCGAGGAAGGCGCCGTAAGAGTCACCCTAACTCCTCTCCCGCGACCACGTGCTCCACCTCGGCCCTTCTTCTTACCTCGTCCCCTGCTGGGCACCGCGGTCGACGAAGAAGGGCCCGGCGATGTCGCCATACTGTCCAGCAACGCTCGGCGGAGAGGTGCGTGTGGAATGGAAGACCTCACACTACGCGCCGACGAAGAAGGGGCCTCGGCGCGCTCCCGACCAGCGCCCACCATCTTTCAACACCTGCCATGACAAAGAATAAACGAAATTAGTACAACATGAAAAAAAGTACCGACATGAATAATAATATGTATATCACTTAAGTGTATCATCATCAAGTACAACATAAACAACTGCACATTTAAAACTACCCGATCAACATAATTATATATGATGTTTTTCATAACAAAATCGAAAAATATATGACCTAACTAATAATTCACAAATATATGACCCCGTCGGCCTCTGGAAGGACAAAGAACACCTTTTC
>NC_041381.1:525099761-525101308 GCF_002162155.2 Triticum dicoccoides | reverse complement strand
GGGGGCGACAGGGCGGGGGGCTGGTGGGGCGACGGGGCGGGGGGGCGGTGGGGCGGCGGGGCAATGGGGCGACCGGGCGGCGGCGAGTGCTGGGGGCTGCGGCGCGCGTGTGGGGAGAGAAACAGAGAGAGAGGGCGGGGTGGGGCGCGCTGTTAGATATGTTGAATCTTTGCCATCCGCTTTTTTGCTCTTTGCCGTCTGCTAGCAGACGACAAAGAGGGGGGACATTAAGCTTTTTTAAGCAGCTCCTCAGTGGGGCCCCCTCCCTCTTTGCCGTTAGCTAGCGGACGACAAAGATTCTTTGCCGTCAGCTAGCGGACGGTAAAGAACTGGCTGATGGCAAAGGCTTTGCCGTCAGCTAGCAGACGGCAAATATTCTTTGCCGCCAGCTAGCGGACGGCAAAGAACTGGCTGATGGCAAAGGCTTTCTTTGCCATCAACCAGTTCTTTGTCGTCTGCTTTCTGGTAGCTGATGGCAAAGAGCTTCTTTGCCGTCTGCTAGCTAACGGCAAAGAGCTGGCAGATGGCAAAGTAGATGATTCCAGTAGTGTAAGATGATCCCTGACTAAATTTCAAGGTATAAGTGTTCCCCTATGTACGCACCATTGCGACAGTTCGTCGTGCCGAGACACCACGTGATGATTGGGTGTGATAAGCTCTATGTTCACATACAACGGGTGCAAGCCAGTTTTGCATACGCAGAATACTCGAGTTAAACTTGACGAGCCTATCATATGCAGATATGGCCTCGGAATACTGGATACCGAAAGGTCGAGCGTGAATCATATACTAGATATGATCAACATAGTGATGTTCACCATTGAAAACTACTCCATCTCACGTGATGATCGGACATGGTTTAGTTGACCAGGATCACGTGATCATTTAGATGACTAGAGGGATGTCTATATAAGTGGGAGTTCTTAAGTAATATGATTAATTGAACTTTAACTTATCATAAACTTAGTCTTGATAGTATTTTGCAAATTATGTTGTAGATCAATAGCTCGCGTTATAGCTTCCCTATGTTTTTATATGTTCCTACAGAAAACTAAGTTGAAAGATGGTAGTAGCAATCACTACAAAAAAAAGACACATCCATGACATTTTGGGCCGAACGAATTTTTTTCCGTCATACATATGACACTTCTATGACGATAATTGTGACAAAACACGGTATCATCATAGATGTGGTGGGCTCCTACTTCTATGACAAAAAATCATGACAAAAAATGGGCTTTTCATCCTGGGCGGGCTGGAGACACACCTGCATGACATTCTTTTGGCCGTCCATGATGGAAAAAACCGTGGTAGAAGCGAGGGCGAGGAAAATTTTGGGGAGTTCTCGGTTACGGTGGGTGGTCGGGGGCTGAGTGATGCGCGTTTCTCTCGTACACGTACGCGTGTGTGTGTGAGGCGTTAGCTCTAACTGAACCCGAGCGAGGCGTTGGGCTCTAACTGAACCCGAGTGATTGCACTGCAGGCTACACGTTACTGAACCCGAGCGATCGATCTTTCGCTACTGCTGCTAACTGAAGCCGATCGAT
>NC_041381.1:525083433-525099434 GCF_002162155.2 Triticum dicoccoides | reverse complement strand
TGAACAGGACCCGTGGCGTTGCCTCTGGATGAACAGGACCTCGTGCTGTGGAGGGCTGGATGAACAGGATGACCCCGTGGAGGGCTAGATGAACAGTAGACGATGGAGGGGTGGATGAACAGTAGCCCGTGGAGGGGTGGTTGAACAGGAGCCCGTGGAGAGGGGTGGTTGAACAGTAGCCGGTGGAGTTGCGCGCGGTGGAGGCTGGATGAACAGGAGCCCGTGGATGAACAGTCGCAGGTGGAGGCTGGAGGAGGTCGACGGTGGATGAATAGTAGCCCGTGGAGGCTGGAGGAGGTCGACGGTGGAGATGAACTGTATCCCGTGGAGTCCCATTTTGCGGTACGCCACACCCCTCCCGATGAACAGGACCCCCATTTCGACCGTAGCGCTCCAACACAAGTCCGTTTCGTCCGTTTTGTGGTACGCCACACCCCTCCCGATCAACAGCACCCCCGTTTTGACCTTAGGAGGTCCGTTTCGTCCATTTTGCGGTACGCCACACCCCTCCCGATCAACAGGACCCCCGTTTCGACCGTAGAAGGTCCGTTTCCTTCGTTTTGCGGTACGCCCGACCCCTCCCAATGAACAGGATCCCATTTCGAACGTGGCCGGTTGAACACAAGGCCATTTCCACCGTTCTGCGGTAAGCCATGCCTCGTTTCCATCGCCTATTCCGTCCAAGCCCTCCCGATGAACACGACCACATGTTCCGTTCTGACCTAGCCGGTTGGCTCCCCATGAACACGACGATGATGTTGTTTCTCCGTTCTGACTCAGCCGGTGGGCTCCCCATGAACACGACGACGATGTTGTTTCTCCGTTCCGACCCATCCATGTACACGAGCCCTGGCCGTACGTATGCGCGAGTAGGCGTTCGAGACCCCGCCCGTATGTACACATACGTGGCCGTATTTTATTTCTTGCACACTGGCCGCTGTACGTACGTGTACATGCTATGTGCGCGCCTCTACTACGACACGTGCGCGCCTCTACTACGACACGTGCGCGCCTCTACATCGACCAGTATATATGTACGTACACGTTCACGACCAGAATGACAACGCTACGTACGCTTCGACCAGGTGGGTCCCGACTGTCAGGCACTTCCTTGCGTGCGAAGATGTAGCTGGTGGGTCCCAGCAGTCAGGGGGGCAAATCATTTTTCTTTTCAGACGCACTTCCTTGCATGCGAAGATGTAGCTGGTGGGTCCCAACAGTCAGGGGGGCGAATCGTTTTTTTTTTGCCCGGACGCACTTCCTTGCATACGAAGATGTAGCAGGTGGGTCCCAGCAGTCAGGGGGGAAACGTTTTTTTTTCGTGAAATACGGTGGCCCGTCCGGTTGGTCCCTGCTGTCAGGTGGAGGAATAATTATTTTCCGCATAATAAGGAGGCACTTCCTTGCTGCTACCGTGGACCCAGCTGTCAGCCTCTCCACGTACAGTCCACGTCTGATGGAAGTCGTTCCTTGACCACGTTGACCACGCCGCGCCGAGAGCACCAGGGTGGCGGATGACGGCGAGGCCTAGGAAGGGGACGACGTAGAGCCGGGGAAGACGCGACAGTGGAAGCCCGTGCGGAGAGGACTACGAGGGTTCACCTGTTCGGCTGTGGTGTGAGGCTGCCGTCGCCGCAGAATAACAGGGGGTGTGGGTAAGTAGAGGAATGCCCTGGCCAGCGGTGGGAGTAATAGGGGGCGCTGAGGCCTGCGCGGCAGCACAGCCGGCCACGGGAGGCGGGAGCAGGTGGTCCCGCCGACGCTGCTTTGGCGCCTGGAGCAAGAAGATCAAAGATTCAAGAAACACGACGGCCGTTGGATTGACATCCAACGGACTTCTGCTAGAATCGTTTGTTGACGTATATAATAACTAAAAAAAATCTTGCATACGCATCAACTAAACAGGCCCACAAGTCAGACCACTTCTTTCTTTTAATAATTTATATATAGCTCATGGCAACTTCTTATGCAATTTATTGCAGTTGTTTTTTTTGGTTGGCCAGGGCCAATTTCGCATATTTCTGTGGGTTCCAAACTATTTTTAATACCGAAATGTCGAGCCAGATTTAAAGTACTTTGAAGATATATTTAAATTAGGTTAATGCCCAGTGAAATAGGAATCTGAAAATGTGAAAAAAAATATAAAGTAATTGCCAATTTGTCATCTGTTTTTATATTTACAACCCATTTCATATTACTTTCAAGATTTGTAGGCGTCTTGAAAGAGTTGCAGCCCAGGACCGCCACCCCGCGCATCCACAACCTTCTAAAAGAGGCTTCATCTTGCAATGTGGTCAATAAACATGATATTCGCTTTAGAGCCATGGAAAAGCATTAACATATTCTTCAGTCCTATTCTCCAAGATGGACGGGCCTTCATTATTTGAGACCACCCATGAATAAGTATCTTTTCACCTCCAAGGGGAATTGAGTAGGTCGACATAAACATCATGTTGTGACCAAGCGCAAGTCTGACCCAACCATGGTCAGGCATCTATATAGGAACAATATAACTGGGCAGTTCCTGTTTCAAGAAGATCACAGCTGTAAAACTGTTTATAAGCAATAGTTTATGAACAACATATATAACAGAAAACAGCTCGTACCATAAGTTTCTCGACACAGTTGGACCTGTTCAACGAGTGCAGCAGTGGCACACATATCCCATGTGTCCTTCCAACATTGAAACGCCCCACAAGGACCTCAAGACGATCAATAGAGTGTAGGAACTTGTGGATGTCGATCCAGTCAACTTCAGTGCCATCAGTAACAGCCGAGTTATTACAGAGTAATAAACAAGCAGACTGCTTAACTCTGAAAAAACCTACACGTGTCACCAATTATAAGAAAATATTAGTTAGAAGTAGCATCTTCGTGAGAGATTCGTTGCTACTTCTAAAGTTAAATTGTGATTAGTTAGACAGAATAGGTGGATTAAGAAGTAATCGCGGCAACAAGCAAGAACCAGATACAAAACTAACATGGATGAACAATTGGAATGACGTCGGGGTGGAAGATCGCAGTGAAGATGAGACCAGGTTCTGCTATTTCCATCAACATTCGTGCGCCAACTTTCAGTCCGTAACACTTGAGAAAGTTTATCCAACTTTGGCCATAAAAAAAGCAGCGATCTTCTTGGTTCATGAACCCAACTCGGAACTTATATCCATGGCTTGTCTTCACTATGACCATTAAACTAGTGTATTCAGTTATGGCAAGGTCGAGCATATTGAGTACATGTGTTCTGGCAGAGCAAATAATACACTGCAGGAAAAATAATATGAGAACACAGTTGGTTCAAAAAAACCCCACCCTCCCGGATAGAAAAGAGGATTCTAGGAACATACTGTGCGCGTTTCAAAATGCTATGTTAGGATGAGAAGGAACATGTGTGACGTCTCATCGAGGGCACATAAACCTGTAGGGTCCTCACACTTTGGGAACTTCAAATGAAACACACTAGATTCAGTAGGAAGAAAAATGCATCAACGGCGGCGGCTGCCATCCTAGGATTACCTGCGACCAAGGGACTTGGATTTATCGGGGATGGATGAAGAATTCGTACCTGGTTCTCCATGAGAAAACCCTATGCAATCGCCGAGAGGGGGTTTTCTCTGAACAAGCAGATGAGGTAGAAGGGGATTCAGCCCCAGTGAAATATTGCTGCTTCATCTGTCCAGCTTACTGCTAAAGCCGGAAAGGGGGGGGGGTTGTGATTTGATGGCTCATTGGGCATTACTATGGCGCTACGACTGGGGTGTGTCTACCGAGTAGTTGTGCACTCTAATTTGTGCATATGGCACGTGGACCCCATTGCCGGTTGCTCCACATATCAGCGAAAGGAAGTAGAAAGACAGGAGTAACTAGTTACACATAAATATATATTTTGACAGAGAGATACTCCCTCTGTAAAGAAATATACAAATCTTTTATATCACAACTTTATACATAAGAAAAATGAAGGGGAACATACATAACATATATCTCTACTCTTATAAAAAAACAAAGTTGGTGATTATGGTGTGCCTGCCATCCTGCAATATAAGCCGTCCGATTTATATCCGACAGATAGGAAGGAAAAACGGAAATTTTGCAAAAAGATACCCACACCGACTCAACATTTGCAAATAAGTACTTCCCTCGTTCATCCTTTTCTCCCACAAGATAAACTACTCATACAAATGCATCTTGATGTTCCGTGCAACGCATGGGCATCTTGCTAGTAATTATAAAAAACAGAGTTGTTTTTAACACAGTATAGATGAGTTGGTGATGATGGTGTGCCTGCCATCCTGCAATATAGGCCGTCCGATTTATATCTAACGGATAGGAAGGATACTATGGCAATTTTGCAAAAAGGTACCCACACACCTCTCCACATTTGCAAATTAGGCCTTCCCTCGTTCATCCTTTTCTCTCACAAGATAAAATACTCATGCAAATGCATCTTGATGTTACGTGCAACGCACGGGCATTATGGGAGTTCAGCTTTTTCTATGGGGGTTCAGCTGAGAATATAATACTCAGACAGGCTCACGGTTCTAGACTTTGGGCCGCAGGCCCACCCTGCATGTTTGGGGGCCCATGTGTTCTACCTCAGCGCTTTTCATATTGCAAGCGATCGGTACGGCGCTGGTTTTAGATGTTGTCGCAAGGCGAATACACAAAATTGAATAATGCACGGCAGCTGTTGGAATGAAATCGAAGACAGTTCCTAACCAGCAATCAGAGTTGCAATTCTATCAACGATATACCATGTGATAAATAATACTGTAGTACTACTTATGCACACAGGACACTTGTTTCACCATGCCAGATTATTACATCAAAATCTCTCGGAGGATAGATCAGTTCGGCAGTTGCATGTTGCTACTGAAGAATTTCAAAGTTAATTTGGACCAGCTCTCCATGCCGAGAAAGTTTGATTTTGACATCATCCCCTACCGCAAGATATGATTTAGATTTGAACCTTGACCATCCTTTAGCATCAGCCATCATGCGACCATCCTTTGTACTTACGGTATATTGAGCAGGTTCATTCACACCAAGGCTGCCCATGGTAAGAGAAACATGGCCGCAGTCCCCCGGATTGTTGAACGACTCCCTCGTTGCTCTAGGAATTCTCTATTTGCAAACAAGAAGACATACCCAAACAGTTAGATCAACACAGTGAATCATGTGAAACAACATGAAAAGAAAAAAGAACGAAGCACTTGGGCGGCCAATGCTTACCAAGAAGGTGGAAATGTCGGTTTTCGTAAGGACTTTGGTATATGAAGTGCGAACTGTAGCCCAGTCTGTTACCGGTGCAACTGCACGGGCTGGAGCAGATGCAAGTGCAAGTGTTAGTGCAGGTGCCGAAGTCACTGCTGCTGCCGGAGATGGTGCTCCTTGTAGAGCTGGTGCCGGTGTCGGAGCAGGTGCCGATGTCGATGCCCGATCCTCTGGTAGATCAGACTGATCCGCTGATGCGGTCGGTGCCCAATCCTCAGCTGGACCAGACTGAGCTACTGTTGCTGTCAGTGCTATAGAAAATACCAGTGCTTGATCCGTTGCTGAAGGTGGTACCGATGTGCGAGACAGCGGCGATCGTGTCTGGTCTGCTATGATCAGCTTTCTAACTTGACTAGGATCCGTGACCTTGATCCAATCTTTTTCTTCATTTCTTCTAAACGCCAGAAGGACTAATTGTGGCGTTTTTGTTAAACCAAACTACAATTCATCATAGGGATTCAGCTTGTACTCAGACAACAGACTGATCCAATTTTTTCCAGTAATATAAGTGATGGACAGTGCCTTCATTACTGACACGACATAAGAAGTCAAACCTGCAAAAATAGCCATCGTAGAGCAAACCAAATGGTTTATTCTGTGATGAATGTCACATGGCAAAACCTGCATCATAAAATTGCAGGAAAAGAAAGAAAACATGACATTAAATCAATAAGATTTAGACAGTAAATCAATAAGATTTACTTGATGTGACACGAGTGAATCCTTACTAGGAAATCACTATGTTGAAGTACTAAACAGAAGATTGATCGTCCAACTACGGCTGGCGTGGAGGGGCCCCTCCTACTCCCACAAGCAGGATAGTCCAAAGGTTGTGACAAATCGTATGGACCGAACATCCATGGGACTGGACATCCTGGTGGGTGCGATAAACCCTGCAATGCATACAGATATTGGAGTGTGACCATAATTGATAAACCGTCCTCACAAAAAAGATGATCTGGATACTTCAAAATATACAGACTCAATTGAGTGGACAGACATTAACATAGACCATTCTCGGGACTGACCACACACCAAAAGCGGCAGTACTAATAAACAATACATGGTTCACAAACACAAATCAAGTACTGAACAATAGTACTTACTACAAACAAGCAAAGTTGCACTAATTAAACTCTGCAGACTATTTCTTGCCACCGACCTATGGGATGAACCCCGCATAACTGACTAGGCCATGGACTTCGTGAGAGATGTCTACATGCACCATCACCATCTTGTCAACCTTGGAGAACCTAACAGAGTGGTCTTTCCACTCATAAACATGATGATGAAGACAGGCCGCATCAGATTTGTTGGGAAGCTTTACAAGAACCACACCCTTCGTAATCGAAGGCACAGCCAGGAAATTGTTGTGGTCAAGTACAGCCTCAAGAACACGCCTGACAACAATGCTACAGGAAAACACTAGTTCAGGACACGTGGCGACAAGGACACAATAGCTGGATAGTTTAACAGTAGAACTCATCCCTAGGTCTTCCAGTTCACACGACATGACTTTGAGAACTTCATCTCCACCACGGACCTGGTTCTAATTCGAACTGAAACCATATTTTATTACTACCTCCGTTCAGAAATATAGGATGATTTTCGATATTATACTCCATATATGACTACATATACGCACAGAAATGAGTGAACAAAGACACTAGAACATGTCTTCACAGGCATGAGAGAAGAGGGATTACTTGCAATATCCATAACACAAGTTACTGAGGCAAATATACCCTCTTCAAAGGTAGCATCGATGTTCATAATGTACTCCCTCCGTCCCAAAATTCTTGTCTTAGATTTGTCTAGATACGGATGTATCAAGTCACATTTTAGTATTAAATACATCCGTACTAGACAAATCTAAGACAAGAAATTTGGAATAGAGGGAGTAGTTGAAAGTAATCTATAAGAAATCAGTGTCAACCTCTCACATGTTTTGGTCAAAAGAGGAATTTAGAACTGTCATTTGGCACACTAAAATCACATGCAAGATCACCCTGAAAGTTGTACTACCAGTACTAGTACTGCATGTTAGATGAAAAAACACGATCAAGATCGAGAAAAAGATCGTCAACAAGAGACATTACCTGGACTTGCTTAATAAGGGATCCCGGAGAGGGGGGGATTGGACAGGGCAATGGCTTTGAGGTTGTCTGCTGTAGTCTCGGCGGGGTGCTTGCACTTCTTCGTACCATGAGCCTCGACAGTTTTGGCCAGAGCCATAGACATCACGTCGGCCGGTGCTCCAGCGTCCATCCAAGAGAGGAAGCTGAGAGAGAAGAGTGAAAGGAGGAACAAGATGAGGGAGAAGCGAAGTGAGTGGGGGTTTTCTTCAAGAGAAGAAGCTGAGAGAGAAGAGTGAAATGATGGTTTCTTTGTCCATCCAACTTACTGCTGGAAAGGAGGGGGTTTTGTGATTTGACGGCTCATTGGGTATTACTGCGGCGCTTCGATCGGGGTAGTCTACCGTCACTCTACTACAGAGTAATTTAGTGCATGGCTGGTGGACCCAGGTGCTGGCTGTCCCACACGTCGGCGAAAGTGAGTAATTTAGTGCATGGCTGGAGGAGGATCCGCACGGTAGATCGTGACCACTGTTTTTCTGAAGAAAAAAATTGATTACAGCAATCTTTCCACTCTTAAGATGGAGGAGTGCGAAACACGGCAGCCACTTGAACATACACAGTGCTCCTACTACTAGGCATGTGCAGTGGTTCATACGTCGGTACTAGACAATCTTGTTGCTAGTGTAGTAAGATATGACGATAACAAATGATGTTGCGCGCATGTCAACTACTCCTATATGTAACATATTACCGCTTTTTCGACTATCCGGTCGAGAATGAACGGTGAGATCAATGTTAACAGAAGTAGGTCTACAGCGCACGGAGAGTACGGTGCTACAGTACTCCACGAAACATGAACCATATGAAGCATGAATAGTGTTAGGCAGGGTGTATGAAGGGGAATTCCGTATGAAGGGTGCACGGGATGGGAGCAAAAGTTCCCTTCTCGACCCACTTTTGGGTGTTTGGTAGAGTGCATGAAGGGTGCATGAGTCCACACTAGTAGCTTAACAAAAATACACGAAGAGGAAGCAACTATATTGAGATGAGAATGCAACCAAACACACCCACATGCTTTGTGCTACAGTGACTGATCTGCATCGTCTGAGTTTGATCCAACAGTCATGTTGCACCGAGACATGGACATGCCCATGCAGAGGGCGCCTAAACACCACCGAAGTCCCTCTGCTTCTCGAGGCGCACGGCGTTGGTGATGCAGGGTGCAACCGCCCGCAGATCCCGGTCCCGGTCCATGGGAGCTAGCTCGTCAAAGACGGCGTCCAATGGCACGAATGGATTCCGGTGACGGAGCCTAGAAAGGATTCGCCCGGCAACGACGACGGCAGCCTGCAACCCCTTCTTGTCCAGCTCAGCCCCCACCATCGCGCGGAGACAGCTCAGCTCCTCGGAGATATAGGTGAAGGAGACCAGGTCAGAAAGCCGCATCTCGTTGAAGTCGACCGGGTGGTCGAACGGGTTTAGCTCGACGGCCGGCATCGTCGCGCTGGCATGAAGGTAGGCATCGCGCAACCACAACACGTGCTTGGCAACTTGGTTCACCAAGTGGCTGAGGCGATCCCGGACCTCGTCATGATCGGCCCGCTCGCGCTCCAGCCGGCTCCCCTGATGGCCTATCATATCTCCCGCTTTCTGCAGCAACACCGCCGATGCCTCAAGCATCTTTGTGGTGGACGCCTGTCGCTTTTGAAGCTCCGTGAACTCCCGCACATAATAGAGGAGCATGGCACTCCTCTCCTCCTTGAGCTCATGGAGCTCCATGTCCTTCGCCCTAAGCTCCGCATCCTTGGCATGGAGCTCCTGAGTCAGGCGCCTCACCTCAGACTCCGTGATCTGCTGCGCCGCCATGGCACCATGTAGAAGCAATGGGGAGAGGAAGCAAAGGGGGCGAAACGGCTGAAAGGCAATGCAATCTACAGGAAGGCGGAGGGAGCCAGCCAAGGAGTGGGGAATCTTTTGGTTTTCACCATGGTAAAACACCAGTCGACGAATTCTCACATTAGGGAGCAGTGGGTTTTACAGGCGGAGTCATCATGACTAATTGCTGCCGCGCCTGCTCCCGTCAATCAAAAAATAAAAAATCCTACCGTGCCTGCTCCCGTCAATCAAAAATTAAAAATCCTTCCACCAGAGCAACGCCGCGGTGGATATTTAAATTTACCTTCCGACAAGTAGATAAAAAAAGGGGTGAAAAAAGAAATGTGGCGGCAGCCTAGCTAATCGGTCGAACTAGCCCAACTAGCTAGCCACCGTGCTTCACTGATGTACTCGGCGGGAAAGGTGGTCTTTCGTGATTTGACGACTCATTTACTTGCTTCAGTCCTACGACCGAGGAGGACCCAGAAAACGCGCGGTAGGGCGTCCCACGTCAGGAAGAACATATGCGTGCACCACCCGGGAGGACCCCGAAACCGCGCGGTAGGGTGTGTCACGTCTCAGCACGGAGGAAAAATGTGCGTGTAAAAATATACTCCCTCCGTCCAGGTGTGTAAGTCATCTTACGAAAATCAAATAATCCCAAAACACTTACGCGCAGTACATTAACTTCTATCTCGTTTCTTGTTTCTTGACATATCAACCAATAAGAGATGAGGGGTGTGCATGCTTTTAATGATTTGAGACTACCAAACACGACATGCAGTGTTTAGTTCATTACATGCAATGTTATTAATTAGCAAATAAACATTAAGGTCTCTCGTTTTCCCCTCCTCCTTGGTCACGGTGACTTACTCACCTAGACGGAGGGAGTACTATATCAGACGTTGCCAGTAACTCTAGTAGTACCTATGGTTCGACCTCGGGACCCAGCCAGTCGGTCGAAAACACCCCACTAGCCACACAGCTTCATCATGCAAACGTGGCACGGAGGATAGATGTGGTTAGCTCCGTCTCGACCAGCCACAACGTCTCTTGTTCTAGGCAATTCTTCTATTTTCCAAGCTTTTTTTGTTGTTGTAATAACACCACGGCAAGCTAGTGCCGCTCTTCGTGCGTGCCTGTGCAAAGGTTAGACGATGGAGAGAAGAGAGATTGAGATCGCGGACTTGGGACCCACCAGTAAGTGAGACAATGGTCATGCACGTGTTGATGAGGCACTCCCTCTACTCTACTAGACGTAATACTGTATAAAATAAAGTTATGGGACAAAGCCAACAACCATTGTTGTTTCAGGCTATCGACTTACGCTTTTTAGTCCAGGTTGCCAGTTTGAATCTCCTCTTTCAGATTTGTTAGTTTTAGGTCCAAATTTGATTAATGACAAGTGGGACCCCCGTGTGTTGTTCTGATATTTCAGTGTAGGATGGTTTTTTTAACAAACACTTTGCGCGGTTAGACAAGTAAAGGCACGAGTTACACGTATTTTGCAAGTTTACAAACAAAAATGATAGCGGAATAGAATATCACATCCACCCCGCAGCTTAGATACCATGGTGATACGAGTTTTTACACCGTTGGAAGTGAGATCCAATGGCTTGGGAGTAGTCTTTGTAATTATGCACAATTTCCAAACTCTCCAAAGGTTTTTTTGCAAATAAAACATTTAGGCCTCGTGTGTGCCGCTGCATCTTCGATCCAACAGCTCCCCGTTTTCTCATATTAGGTGCTCCCCGTGGCTTAATTACCCGATATGGTGATATGAGCATCTAGGTCGTCTGATCAGTGATCAGATGGCACATGCGTAGTACTTGTACTTTCTGCGCATTTCCCAAACTCTATCAGCCGTATATTGCAAAAACATTCAAACCTCCTACTGTGGGCCGTTAGATCTCAGTGAACTCGTATCACCATGGAATCTACGGTGCGGGAGCACCTCATATACTGCTGTGCGAGAAAACATAAGGTGCTATTGCAGCTTGGATGCTACGGTGATACGAGCTTCGAGGTCATTTTATCTGAGGTCCAATGGCATCTGAGCAGTCTTTGTGCTTGTAAGCAGTGGTCGAACTCTTTTGGGGCTTTTCTGCAAAAAACCATTTGAACCACCGAGGAGGTGTTGGGTCACAAATCCAATGGCTCCGAAGAGCTTGTATCACCAAAGCATCTAAGGTGTGGTAGCACATGATATTCTTACATACAGGAGAATATGATGTCCTCCTTCATCTTAGATTCTACGGTGATACGAGCTTCGAGGTCGTTGGATATGGGATCCAAGGGCATCTGAGTAGTTTTTGTACAAATTGTGAGCAATTATCAAACTAATCAAGGTTTCCTGTTAAAATATTAAGACACATCATGTGAGCTGCTATATCTCAGATCTACAAGCTCCAAGCAACTCGTATCGGCATATAGCATCTAAGGTATGGGGGCACATGATATTCTCCCGGGGAGGAGGGGTGGGGGCTGCACAACCAATCGGTGGTTGGGAGGGTGGGGACAAATATTATCTAAACAACCCTAAACAGAGTTCCACAATTTTATCTAAGGTCGAGGGGTTAACCCCCGACAATCATAGCTCCGCCTAAACACAACATTTGCATGTAGTGTAGTACTAGACTTAATATTGATGTTTCAGTCTCATGTTCATTTTAAATATTGAACTGAGGACCATGCATGTCTTACATTTTACTCCATTTGTTCCTATAAATATTAGTTTTTTTAGAGATTTCAAATGGACTGGCACATACGGATGTATATAGACATATTTTAGAGTCTAGATTCACTCATTTTGCTCCATATGTAGTCACTTGTTGAACTCTCTAAAAGACTAATATCTAGGAATAGAAGGAGTATTTTTTAGTTCGTGCCATACATGCATGGTTTGGAAAAAAATAGATGCACTATACTAATTGGATTGTTGTTGTGTTCGTGTGTGTGTGTGTGTGTGGTCATATGCTTGATACATACAAAGTTTTCTCACCTCCATATTATTCATCTTTTAAATTTGAATTTGCATTGGAAAACTTACTAGGGATACCATGAAATGTGAAATCCATGTTGAGGTCACTATATCACAAACTCATTCTAATTCAACAACTCGTCATAAATCAATTACCACGTTAAGATTAGTATTTGCAAGGAAAATACGGGTATTGTAATACACATAGATTCATTCGGCAATTTAAAAGGTTCATTTCGTATTCTCGAATGGTAGGACCCAACGGCGTACCAGCCAGACCTTGGCTCCTGTTGATCCTAAAAAAATAAAAAACCGGGCTCATGTCCTTCGGTGGCGTGCATGGTACGCACATTAGGCAACCCCAACCAGTCGAGCTTCAACGTTTCAAGTCGAAATATCTAGTGGCCAGAATTCCAGCCCTAGGAAATTCCCCTCATGTCTCCGGTCCATAATGACTACCGATGAACAACGGAGGGATGCTTTAGGAACTAGACAATGTTACCTACCGTGCCGAGCACGGTTCAATTCCCTCGGTCGTCGCTCGTCAAGGTCACCCGTCAACTGCATTGCCTAGTACTACTACTACTACACCAGGATGAGCATAGAATTGAGCCCATTTGTTCCTGCCTAGTACTTGAGTTAATATATCAGGCAATGCACTGGTATGGAAGGATTATCCTTTTACTCTGCATATATAACTTGTCTGAAGTCTAACAAAGCAAAATGTTTGACCAAATCCTTTCTTTAGAAATACAACATGACAGATGTACGGCTTGAAAATTTATTGCATGATGCAGGTTATGATATTGTTTCGAATCCTGGATCTTAAGTTTCAGAAAATCCAAAAGTGAGCATGAATTCTTGAGACTGAGCATGGTCACGTGATATGGCACAAATATTACTTCGTAAGTTTTTTCTTCAATTTGAGACAAGCTGCTTATGACAAGTTGCACAAATGAAGAGCCAAGGTATTTTGGAACAAAGACCTGTCACGTTAAGGCGAACGTTTTCACTATTGAAACCGTGGGCGTTTCGTGCCGCCACGAGTCCCCGCTTCTCATCGGCAGGTGTCGTCCGAGCAAGCTGTGATGAGTAGACGGGAGGCGTGTGAGCAGATCGCTACGCCGGCTGACAGGGAGGCATGCGAGCAGACCGATGTGCAGGCTCACCGAGAGGAGAGCCCTTCCCAACTACTCCCACTTTTAATGTCGTTGGCGCCGCAGTTTAAAATCAACCCCGTACTACCCGGTATCGCTACAATCTTCTCTCTTCCTCTCCGATTCTCATGTCGTCTACCTCCAACTAGTCTGACCTAAACGTACGCCATGCCGCATCACGATGGTCTGCCCTTAGTGTTCCAGTTTTCTGAGGAAGACACCCAGCCAGAGTCTCAAGAACATAAGGCGCTTTGGGACGAGCTTGAACTGGCATTGCGGCAAGACGCCGCGCCTGTCCCCCCTCCCGTTCCGGCTCCCGTCACCCCGACTGCGCCAGCACCCATCCCCGTGGCATTGATGGGCTGCAAGCTGCACATTGTCACCGAGCTTGATCCCACGGGGTTCCACGAGGTCCCCATCGACTTTCACGCGCCCGTGCACCTGCCAGCGCATGCGCCTCCACGTGCACTGACGCGCATGCCCGTGCCGGTGCCCGTGCACCTGCCAGCGCATGCGCCTACGCGTGCACTAACGTGCGCGCTCGTGCCGATGCTGTTGACAGCGCGTGTCCCCGCGTGGGTGCCAGTGCCCCCCTCAGCGGCATGGATGGCCGCCGTCGACCGCTTCCTTGCACCAACGCGAGTCGCCTCCTCCCGCCAGTTGACTCGCTCCGAAGTCCACAACATTTTGGCCTTCCTTGAAGCTAGGCCAACGTCCAGGAGTACGCCAACAACGGCGCAAGACGCTGCCGTCGCCGTTGTTCAGTGGCCCGACGACACACAAAGCACGGCAGAGGAGCCGCTTCCCACTGCAAGACGCCCCCGCCGCCGCCGCGTAATCTAAATTTGCCATGAAAAACATTCGGATTGCCATGCTTAAAATCCAAACGTTTCTCATTTCCGTTTATTTTATACCGATCGTCGTATAATTTAAAGTCGGAGTCAGACTGAACGAAATCTATGGTTTGATCGATTGAATGTTCTGCTAGAGCCGTATCAAATTAAATATAAAACGTCATCAAGCCACATGTATTCCTTGTCATACAACGACCTAGACTGCTTTAATGTCGAGCACTCAACACGTTTAGCGTGCAGTTAATTTCATGCCAAAAATAGTGCTAATCACATAATAACACGCAAATAATATCCAACTTAATATGCGCATGCACTTAATATACTTCCAAATTAACGTGCATTGCGCGTACACACCAACTAGTGCTGCTAGTACATGAAACTGGTGCCGTGACTTGCGAACGCATCCAGATATGGTCAACGGCAACATCGCCCGCGAGTTCTTCGTGTTTGCCCGTGCGTCTAAACGCAGAAGGGGAGGAGAGAGAGAGAGAGCACACATGGAACCCACCAGTAAGTGAAGGCGAATAGTACTAAAAATAATATTACATGTTATCCATTAAATAGGCTATGGTAATATAAAAACATTATGTGAACAAAGGGGGTACGAGAAACATTGTTGTTCTACGTATGTTGCCTATTGACGTGCGGCTTGAAGGCCCGGTCGCATGTTCGATCCTTGTCCTTTATTTTTTTATTTGTATATGGGTCCAAATTTGTTTCATGACATGTGGGCCCCTCAGTGTGTAGTTTGTAGCACTTTAATTTGTGGGTCGAATTTTGTTCCATTCCAAGTGGACTATCGGTGTGTAGTTTTGTAGCTTATTTATAATAATTAAAGAGAACAACATAGTTTTTTGCAATAATACCATGGTGCGATGTTGAAGGCGAGAAAGGACGTGCGAGAGAGCGATGACCGAGCTAGAGGGAAATCAACTAGGGGAGTTGCGGGGGTTGCAACGGTGTTTGGAGTAGTTGTGGGCCGAATGCTACGAAAATATAATCTAAACCGATAGGAATAAATGCCTACACAAATTAATCCAAGGTTGGAGTGCCACTCGCAATGTAAATAGCTCCGGCTTTGCAAGGGATGGAGAGGTAGTAGCTTCAATGCGTGGAAGATATGGTGTGAGAAAGCGAGGTCAATCGAGAGACATATAGATAGAGAGACAAAGTGAGTGTGGCCCGACATTCATTGAACAGATATATATGCTCTGGAGAGATATTTTCCGATTGAGCTTTTGGCAAGGGTGAGGGTTGTAAGATAGAACTTGAGAGATGATCCAGTCACAGACGTGTAGATATATTTTGTGCGTGGGAGGAAGTAAGGCCAATCGATCACATAGGGTCGCTGTGCGATCGAAAGAGTGAGACGGGCTGGAGAGAGTGACCTAGATAGACAATGTGCGTGAGAGAGTATACAATGTGAAAATAGGTCGAATTGGGCTCAAACATGGTGATATATTGTTTTTGTCCAAGAAAGAGTGAGGTCAATCGAGACATACAGAGAGAGAGAGAGATTGAGTGAACGTGGCCCGCCATGAGGTCGAAAGAGTGGCATCAGCTTGGATGGACTGACCTAGATAGACAATCTGCGTGAGAGAGTATAGAGTGTGTCGATCGAGGCCCGAACAGGGAGATATATCATTTGTGTGTGAAATAAAACAAGGTTAAACGAGATTCAGATAAATAGAGCAAGATTGAGCGAGTGTGGCCCGCCGTGCGGAAGAAAGAGTGAGACAGTCTCGAGGGAGTGACCTATATATACAACGTGCGTGCGTGCGCA
>NC_041381.1:525006154-525083122 GCF_002162155.2 Triticum dicoccoides | reverse complement strand
GGGGGGGGCTAGATAGGCAATGCATGTATTTAGCGTGAGATGGTGAGAGGGAGAGGGGAGAGAGAGAGAGAGAGAGAGAGAGCTCAACATGGGGTGCAATGGCGGGTGTGTGAGGTAAATACATTTGGTAACAGAGTGGAAAAGGGGGTTGTGTAGTTGAGAGACTTAGAGATCGAAACATGGAGAGAAAGAATGAACGTGTGTTTGAAACCGATAGCTTCCTAAGGTGGTAAGAGAGGAAGATTGACCGATACATGAAGTATGTAGCATGTGTGTGTGGGGGGTGGTTGAATGTACATAGTACGAGACTTAACATCGATGTTTCAATTAGGTGTACATTGTAAGATTTGAACTGAGGACCATGCATACACGTAATTATTTCGAATTCGTGACATACTAAGTTTCAAAAAGTTGACATTGACTCAATTTGTTGTGCTTTTTTGTAGGTCATATGTTTGAATCCATCCAAAAGTTTTCTCACTACCATGGTGTTCATCATATACATATGAATTTGTATTAAAAAAGTTGCATGGATATAGTGAAATGCGAAATCCACGTTAGAATTGGGGATCGCTATGTGACACACACTCTAATTCAAATAACTAATTAGGTGACACACACTCTAATCCATGTTAGCGTGGATACCATCTCGATTTTTTTCAAATAACTCCTCATTAATTAATTTATAGTACTCCCTCTATTCACTTTTATAAGACCTTGAAGACATTTTAGACAAGGGACAATTCCATTTCTCCCCCTAACATGAACCCACACCTGGCATTTACCCCTAAATTTCAAGTATGCTCAAAAATACCCCTCTTCCATCAAAGCTTCTTATAGAAATACCCTTCCGTACCATTTCCGTGTGGTCAAAGGCGTTTGACCGGCTGCGAGACATTTTCTGGCCAGTTTTGCCCCTCTGTACATATGACACTTACATGTGGGACCTACCCTAGGAAAAAGAAAAGGAAAAAACTCCCTCTTTCTCTCACCCCCTCTCTCACTTACAGGTGAACCCAGCAAAAAAAGAAAAACTTTATTCTCTCTTACCTTTCTGTCTCTCTCTCTCGCTTACCTCCCACTGCGCTTGCCAGCTCGCCGGCATGGTCCCGCTGCACTCAAGCATCGGCAACCTCAAGCATCTATAGCATGCCCATCAGATCCAGCACTTCCTGATTTGTTTCCAGCAGGAAGAATCAGACCGAGGCACCGGAAATCGATGGCTCACTCGTCATCTTCCCCAACTCCGGTGGAGTGCGGCCGCTGCTCGATCTCCTCTACCCATGAATCTAGGAGGATTCCCCCAAGTTACTTAGCTCCAAGACAACCTCCCGAATGTCCTGGTGTGCCCTCAAGCTTCCCTGCATCTCCGAGAATCTCCCCCCCATGAGCGCCGCCCGTTGCCGCCGCTCGAGCTCACTGTTGCCCATCCCCCGGCCACCCCACAGTCTCCGCCCACCTCAGTCCAGTTCGTCTTCACGCCCGCAGCCTCCTAGAAGCCCACAGACCTCTCCGGCATCCTCCTATTCCGCTGTACGTCGCCGATGTACCTTCGTGCATGCGCCGGCATTTAGCTATTGTTGTTAAAAAGGTATTTAGGCTAACCCTCCAGGTAAGTGTTTCACTGACCCGTGGGCCCTTTACTAACTATAAAACAGTTATAAAGAATGACATGTGGGCCTCCAAAATCTAATTTGACCAGTCCTTGTTGATTGTTCTAACTTTGACTTATTTTTTTTCTTTACCTAAATGTGGACTAGTACCACCCAGGGGCATTTTGGATAAAGCACATGGTCAAACCCCTTTGACCTAACAGAAAGGGCGCTGAGGGGTATTTCTATAACACCACCTAACGGAAGAGGGGTATTTTTGATCATACTCGAAATTTAGGGGTAAATGCCAGGTGTGGGTTCAAGTTAGGGGGAGAAATGGAATTGTCCCTTTAGACAATGTGCAAAACAGTTCATTTTAAGTTGTCTGAAACGACTTACAAAAGTGAACGGAGGGAGTATCTTGTTTCGAATGACTAATTATTGCAAGGAAAACACGGGCATGGTAATACATACATACTCGTTTGCAAATGAAAGAAGATTCGTTTGCATTCTCAAATGTAGGCGCACCAGGCAGACCAGGGTCGTGTCGGGGTGGACGCTACTTCGGTGCCTTAAGGCACCAAAGCATAGTCGTGTCGGGGTGGTCGCGTGTGTCGGACGGACGCGTAGCACCCAGTGACCCACCCCCCTCCCTCGTCCCTCCCTCCCCCACTCCCTCCCTCGTCCCTTCCTCCCCCCCAAAAGGACGACGAAAAAATAAGTTTGCTCTTCCACGTTTCGGATTGAAATATCTGGCGGCCCCAATTCCAGCCCTGCAAAATCTCTCTTCTCCACCGCCCCCTTCCGTGCCCAGATTGCTCAAATCCCTAATTCGCCGCCAACCCAAGCAAAGTTCAAATCGCCCCTCGTCTCGTCTCTTTCCTCACCTTTGTGCCGGACGACAACGAGGATGACGACGGTCATGCTTCACCACTGCACCGGAGCTACCTCATCTACGCCCTCGTCCACCGCACCGGGTGGTCCACCGACAATGTTGGCCGCCGCAACCGACGTGCCTCATAGACACCGAGTTCCACCGCATCAGGTGCGCTTCACCGATGCCGTCTCGCAGCTCACCGAGCACATCATCGCACCTCCGCCCCCCGAGGCTGTTGGGGCTTCACCAACGGTCTCGTCCACCGCATTGTAGCGCTCCGCTGCCACTCAAGATCTACATTCGTGCACGTCCAGCCAACGCCAGCGCATCACCCTCAACGACTCTGAAGTGACCCGCACTCTAGCTAGGCGAGCATGCCCAAACGCCGGCCCGAACTAGGTATCGACACATCACCCCCTTGTGCACTGTTCCGACGATGTTTGGATATCCTTTCACTGCTCTCTTAGCTTACACGCCTATGCAACTCTGACTTTAACTCTTATTTCTTCTGGAGATATCATCTGAAACAAGCAAATCCATTTTTAGCGAAGCATGACTGTGCTACTGGACCTGGTACACATCCTGCACACCTGTATAACCTTGTAAGTATCTGTCCTCCGGTACAACATCAAGGTCGATTCCTCTTATTTGATCAACCATTCGCCGTGTCAAAAATGCAGAGGGGGATGCAAGGAGCACAAGGCCTGCACATCCAAGCAAGTGGTAACATGGACTTGTACATGGAACATGCCAAGCGCAAGCAGAGTTGCAGTGAGCATGTACAACGAGCTAGCGTAAGTCCCTGCATTTCATTTAATTTGTACTGGCATTCGTGTATGATTTGTGTGCAGTGGCGGATCCACGAATTCAAGTTACCAGGGGCGAACATTTAACTTAAAAATAGAAAGGCACTTGCACTCCGGAAATCAACATAACTTGAGAAATGTGAAGCTACATGCACTTTGAAAACCAGTTAATGATCCAAAGTAGTTCAGATTATAAACACTAAATCATGCAAGCACCAAAGAACACAAAATGCAACATGGTGTACAAGGACTACAAACATGGTCTGTACCTGCTTGAATTATTCGTCTCTGGCTGAAAATATCGAAGTGTAATTGCACCTATAACCAGTGTGCAAACTGCATGTCAATATATCTATCCTACACAAGTATGCCAATAGTTTAAAACAACAGATTAGAAAAGTATTTATGCTATGTTGTCATGATACGGGGACTTTCTGGTAGATGGCCTCGACGTTTCCTCAAGCTATGAAAATGCACTATAATTTGCTTGTCATCAATGCCTACAAATCTCTGTCTCTCTCAACATAGCATATCATCATTAGACACTAAATCCTTCAATGAGCTTGCAAAATTCTTGCATTAGATCCTCATTAGACACTATATATTCATCACCAGGAGCATGTAAAATGTTTGCATCAAATCCTTCATTAGCAGTCTGTTCATTAGACACTTCAGGCTCAAGAACAACATGAGCTTGTATGTTTGCGTCGGAAACTTGATTAGATACATCAGATTCAGTCAGTTCAGTATTGATTGGGGGAGTTATAAAATAAGTAGAAATTGGTTTCATTTTCTCATAGATTCCCTACATACAAGCAGTTTTACAACACCGTTAGGTTTAACTATTGGCCAGAAATTGAAGAGCTGAATTAGATATAATCAGGGATGTGATGTACCTGCTCGTTGCGCATGCTACTCTTGCAAGTTGCGACTGTCCGTTTGTGCAAGCTTGATGCCATGCCCGTGCTACCGTCGCTGCCTCCCACGCAGGCTACACCCAATGTTGGATCTTCATCTTCTTGTCCTTCCGTTTGCTTGAAGCCCGGCGACCGCCCTCCAACGAGGGTGCGAGGAAGTGCTGTGTCGGTCTGTCCAGCGGCGGCTAGGTTAGGAGCAAACCAGACTGGAGGCTAGAGCAAATCAATTGGGATTTTTCCTGTTGTCGATCGATATGGGAGGCGCTCGTTTGGGCCGCGAGCCTGCTATATGGCCTGCCTTGCACTTATGTTATTGGCCCATCCAAATTGAAACATGTTTCTTCATTTTTTACATTGCTTGCTCGTGCGTTGGGACAAACAAAACTAGCCTGGGCCAACTTGGACGACTCAAACTAGGTGCCCACTTTCCAGCCACCTGAGGCGGCCGCCCATACCAGCCCCTATGGTGGCGTCGCCCCTTTTTGCATGTATGATTGGGTAGTGAAAAATATTCCAGTGGCGCTTTTGATTTACCCACAGAATGGTTGAATTGCTTGTTTCTATGAACTAAGTTTGCCAATATGTGAAGGATGCCAGTCTTTTCATCCTATTGTAGATTGCTTAGATCTCGATATGCCAAAAGTAATCGCATGAAATATACAGTAAAAGCCAGTGTGATGTGTGTGGCTATAACAAGTCTGACTACACGTCCTCATATAACATATCAAGGACACACCATCTTACCAGATTAACCATTCGACTTACCAATGCAGTGTGGGAAGAAAGAAGTATTGGGACTGCGTATCCAAGCAATTGATGCCATGGACTCCTTCGTACAACCTTGTAAGTGAAAAAGAAGTTGCAGTGTGCCTGTAGAAAGAACTAGCATAAGTTCAGTTACCTGCTTCTCGAAATTTTAGTTGGCCACTTATTGCAAAATTGTTCAATTATGTTGCTTGGCTTAATTTAGTTTGCTACTGATTACATAATGCCACAGCCTGTTAATCATATTGTAGACTGCGCCTATATATGTGTTTGATACTTACTGTTAAGAATTACCTGTTTGCCTTAACTTAAATATCTACTTGTTTGTTTAACTGCTTTGCTGCTGCAACAATGGGTTACAATGATGTTAATAACTACTTTTCAGCATCCAATTGAAACTCTTTAATTCCTTGTTTGTTTAACTGGTTTGCTGTTATAACTCCCAGTTGAGATGTTTTGCTAACTTCAACTTTTTTGAATCCAATCAGAACTTTAATGGCAAAATAGGTTAGCCCAAGATCAAAGAGCGAGGTCACCATGGACGTTGCATCATCCCACAGCAGTGGCACCGGCCCCATCGTGCATTATGAATTGCCAGCTGCTGATGCTCTAGAGGCTAAACTAGTAGTAGAAAGAGATTCTGCTTCTGCACTTAGAGATGAAGTTGACATGTTGAGGAAGCAAACAACACAATCACAAGCAGTACTCAAGACAACCATTAAATATTTGGTGGATTTCAAAACGAAGCAAGCTGAGACTGACCAGATTGTTAAGGTCCTGAAGGAAAAAAGGAAATTAAATTCCTACTTGGTAAATCATAGGTGAAATGTTCTTTCCATCGTTGAATAACCTTTGTGTTGTCTGTTCATGTAATCAATCAAACCATTTGTTTTAGAGATCTTGTAATAATTGTTTTTTTTGTTTTTTGGTTTGTAATTTTATTTGAGCACAAGTCTGTATTGATCGATAAGACTCGGAGACATTTCATTTGTATTGCTGTGCCAGACCTACAAATATGCCAATCGGGCTAAATGGACCATAAGTGGCACGCATCGGAAAGGGCCAAGATGCTGTTGTAGCCAAAAAAAAGTACAGTGGCCTGGCTTATGTATGTTAGTTGATATTATTTATCCATATACTCTATAAGTGTTTATATGTCTATTAGTTCTGTACATTCTTGGTTGATTGACTTGGTATTTGAATTTTGCTACATCACTTGTCTACATATGTAAATGGGAGTACACATTATGCTGCGTGTGACATTTGAGTTGGACATGAAGTGTTCCAAATATTTGAATTCACCTTAAACTGGATTCTAGCTTCTGAATTTGAGTATCGGGATTTGTAAACCATATTCATATATGACAGTGGAATACATCTTTGTCGTCCTTTCGAAGATATATAAAAACACGTAGAATGATTTATAAAGATTGATATAGGAATACAAAATGGATTAGAATTTAGTTGCCAGGGTAAACGTGGATGCTTATTGTCCCAAAATTCGAAAGAAGCGGCAAAATGTCCACTCCCATATCGGCTGCCCAAAGACAAGTGTTTGGGAGATGGAAATTACTGTCTACCCATTACACGGACAATCCATCGGCCCGATTTCCACAGCTCTAAATAGGGGTAGGTTAGTAACTTCAGTTAGACGTGACACGACCGCCTCTGAGCCCATTCCAAGATGGTGGGCGTCAAACATGGGCGGAAAAACATATTTGATTCAAGCTCGTCCGAAAGACCTCTGTTTCTCCCTCCATTCCCCATTCATACACGGTGGGAGGCAAAACAAACTCGACTCGATCGAAATCGATGTAGGCAAATATTTTCAATAGGGGCAGGTTTGTAACTTCACTCAGACGAGACACAACTGCCCTACCTGTTTGCCCCGTTCATACACCATGGGCGCCAACCACCCTCTCCTCGCCCGAAATTGCTCTGGGCAAAAATTGGCGAGATGCGAGATTACCGTACTATCCCCAACCGACGAGATGTCCAAATTTTAAACGGGTGCTAAGTTCATAACTTTCCCATATTTCAGACAGGCGCGTCCCAAAAACATGGTTCCTCGTACCTCTCCCTCCATTTTCCGATTCATACACCGTTCACGCTAGAACACCCCATCCCCACACCAGCCTCCATCCGCCACCCCATCCATCGCCGCCGTCCTCCACCACATCCATCGCCACTGTCCTCCACCATGCCGAAGCGCCTTCCAAGACCGCGTCGTCCACTGCTAGAGATGGACGTTTCTCATCCATAGCGACGGACCAATAGCCTTGCATCGCGTCCTCTCGCTTCATCGGCGCTGTCGTCCTCTTTGCTGGGGCCGCTCACACGACCTTCTCTTCCACCACAACGGGACTTATCCCCTGATGCACCCGTATACCGTCACAGATCTGCTTCAACGCCATCGCACCCCGGATGCCTACATGGCGCTGCAAGAGAGGTGGTACTTCATATCTCCTCAACTTTTTGATCTCAACCAGAAAATAGATCTTAACTTGGTTTCTCTACTTTCTTTTCAGCTTTTTAGAATTTAGTTCTTAGTTCGAAGCAAACAATGGATGCTAAATATCATTTCTTCAGTTTGCAGCTTCAAATCTGCCATGGCACAGCCATAATACGGTTTAATTGATAATGCTTAGGGTTTAATTGATCATGTTGGTTCTGTGGTGGTTTCTTTAATAGAAATCAGAGGGGAAACCCTCTTTTGCTAAAAAATATGCTTAGAGTTTCCCCCTTTTATGATCACTATACGATCAGAATACGTGCTTCGTGTCATAATAACACTGCTCCACCCCGCAAGCTAAACAAGCTTAGTTGTTCAAATATGAATCTGATATTATTAAAACAGAGTTGTTTAATTGGTCAGCTAATGTTCCTAAATTAGTTTGGAAAATGCATGTTCGCTGCTCGGGTGTGTATCTCTACAGGTACCCACGGTGGGCCGGCCCACCCTGGGATTTTGGGTCATCCCAGGCCCCGATTCCCCTTTGTTCTGCTACGCGCTTCCAATCTCTACTCACCCCCAACCGCCTGCCTCGCCGGCGACTTGCCGTCCCCGGACGGCATGACTCTAGGAGGATACGCCGGACTAACAGGAGGCCAGGAGCCGCTCGCCCAACAGCGTCACTGCTGCCCGAGCGCGCCGCTGTGCCTACCTTCCCAGTCTGTTCAGGGCTCAGGCGTGCAGCACCCACCAAGCCAACCTGATTTATCCTGAGATACTTCTTCAGCACTCAGCACTCACTCATCATCACCCATTTTCTAATTGATTCATTACTCATTAGGCAGGACTGTCCTTAGGGTTTGTTGTGTGCTCAGTGCTACCTACACTTACTGGTTCAGATGTATTTCGGTAATCTTTAGTACCTATAAAATTCACAGGGTTTTCAAAATTCCGGCCCTCGGAACAGACACTAGTCATTTCGGATTGTTGGTCGTAGTGACATTGACCCATATTACTACTGCAAGCCAGGTTTGTTGACAATTTTACTTGTCTTTCTTACCCATTTGATATAATATCCAATTATTCACGTCGATTAGTTGCAAACAATAAGTGCTAGACAAACTTCTTCATTCAGATTTTCGACGGTCTCTTACTGCAGTTACAATTCTGCATACTTGTCCTAGTAAGCTCACAAGTAAATGATTGATTCACTACATCTATGGTTGCCTTGTCATATTTGTTGTCAATATTATTTTAGGGTGGACCACCCTGTTTGTAAATACTGGAACCGTAGACATGAGTGAATAGTATTTCTCTATGTGATCTCTTCCATCATGTGTGGGCAACTAACACTGCATTGTATAGAAAGAAAGTGTCATTTCCCGCTTTTACATAGGTTTTGATCTTTTACATGGAATACAATCTGCCTACTTGCTTTGTGTTGCACTACCAACACTCCACCCTTGAAGCTAAACATTATGCCACTCATACTTGCTTAGTTTATTTGTTCAAATATGAATTTCATATGATTCTGATGTTCCTACTTCAGTTTTAAAATGTGTGCCTTCCTCTTATAGAGACATAAGGGGTTTGTATTTCTGTCTGTGGTCTGGTCAGCATGGTTGGGGGGTGAACTTTGCATATGCAGGGGTTTATAGGGAGACACTCTTCGAGTTGAATCCGCAATGCATTCAATAGATAATCTGACTACTTTTTATGTTTTCATGAATCTCAGATTCTGAACAACATCATAATGATTATGAGCTTGCAGGCATGAAAAGAATAAAGCAGAACAATGCCATGGCTGTCAAACTTGGCATTAAGGGACTGAAATCAAGTCTGGATGCAATGCCATGCAAACACTCTCCACCTACAGATTCATGCTCAGAATATGATCCTAACAGTGATCCTGAGCTAGAGGGAGACCTAAGTCAATGTAACTCCCTAGTGGAGGAGTCATAGGAAGATGCCCTAGCTTATTCACCCATCAAGGTACTTGCTCTAACTTTCCAAGGTTACATTGCTCGCACATATCTTGCAACTGATGCTTTGCATTGCTTCTACTTTGTTGAACTGCCATTAGCTTAGTTTACACATCATGTATGTGAATACGCCCTGCCTATCCATTTTCAATACATATTCCATCTATCATCATACCATATTTATCCATTCAAATGTTGTTCTTGTGTATCAGACATTCAAAAGGAAGAGGGCGATTGCTGATCATGGAGGAGCACAAGCAAAGTATTTGGAAAAGATAGTGGCACCTGATAAATCAAATAGCCCATTAGGTGTAGTTGCAATATCACCTGACCCACAAAACACCCCAACTCTAGCAGACTCTAGCCCTACTACACTGGTCATTTCTGATGCCCCAACTCAGCAGACCCCAACTGCGGCAAACAGTATGATTATGCCAGTTGACATAGCACCAGCTCTACGATGCAAAACCCCCATTCCAGCAAAGAGTACACCAAATCCAGTTGCCAAATCCCTTTTCGAACCAGAGAGAGCCCCAATTGCAGCAAATAGGACCCCTGTTCCATTTCATCCCAGTTTAGAAGATGAAGCTTATGTTGTTGTCAGGAACTTTGTGCGCATCTTTCCTTCATGGAAAGATTATACCGCAGACACAGAACAATTTCCAGTCTTCCTGCGCAACTTACGCGTAAGTAATGTACTAATGTTATTCATGGTCATTACTGCATATGTTTTTGCTGACAGAAGACACAAGACTTCATTCTTTTAAATAGGCGAGGAGCAAACTGGATTGTGAAGACGAGCAAGGGTTGGTTGCACTTTTCAAGCACTCCTTGATGAAGTATCGTTCCTACCTGAGGCAAGCGCACTTCGATGGCAAGCCTCTGAACGAAATTTCTGTAAAGTCTCCGGTGCTACATTTATCCGACGGTGACTGGAATAATCTTGTTACACATTGGTCTCGGTTGCAGCCTAAGGTATTGTCTATGCTATCACATCGCAATTTGAACTACATTTCTGCATTTGCCTTAATGTCTCACTTGTACGAAAACTGTTAGCAGAAGAACATTCGTTCTCAAGGGACCACAGAATCTCGCAACTATACTGCACACTGCATTGCTCTTGTGAGTACCTCTAGCTGTTTGATTATGTAGCATCACTGCACATGTTAGCCTTGTAATCGTCCATTTGGTAGACATTATAAGATCCGTATGAACTCTTACATAAATTTAGAATCAACCCAATGCTTTTGAAGAGGTTTAGCTCTGCAGTCCTCTTGTAAGGACTGAATGTGGTCTATCACTATACTTACATTAACAGCTACTCCCTCTGTCCCATAATATAAGAACATTTTGTACAGTACACCAGTGTTCAAAACACTCTTGTATTATGGGAAGAGGGATTGGTTCATTGTGTAGCATTCTGCATCTTATCTCCCCCGCCCACCATTTACTAAAAAAGATCAGATCTATATTTAATCTTACCAACAAGTAGAATACAGACAATGCAAGTGCAGGAGTGTAGCCCATTTCTCTTGTCAGTACATTTTATCCTGTAACGCTTGTACTTCCAGGGATTGGTAGTTGATTATGTAGCATCAATCTGCATCTTATCTTCATTATCCTCTATCCCTTCTAGTATTATCATATCTATAATTACTCTCTACAAAATGTAGAGTACAGGCAATGCTTATGAAGAAGATTCTGTGCTGAAATTCTTGAGTTATCCTTCCCTTGACATGGAGAAGGGCATTATAAAGCCGGTGTTAACTGTTAATGTAAGTCAGTCCTTCTAAAGCCTTTATCCTCAACTGTTGTTTAATTTGCTCATACTCCCTATCATTTACTGCTGTTTAGTTTACTGTTTCTACCAAAATGCATGTTCGTAAGAACCGTAAGTTCTAAGTTTTACTTGTAAAACCAAATTGCTTATTCATACCATGCACATTACTTAATACTCCCTATATGTATGATTTTTTATGTGGATCTATAATCCAGTGTGTGGTGAAGCAGCCCACTTTTGCACCTTGTCATCTCCTGTTTTATCTTACTGATGTGGCTAGTGATATGAACAACATGCCATGCACATTATCCAAAATAGATACAATGATTTTCTTTGCCCTTCATCTATGCTTGTTATGTTGACATGGTAATCCAGTAGTGTGGTGAAGCTCCCCACATTATGAACAATGCCAAATTATGCTATTGATATTTTGAACTTACTCTTTATTTTCTAATTTGAAATTGGATGAAATTGACAGCACAGTTATCATCTTTGTTTATACACGTGCAAAACCTGTCATCTCTCTGCTTTGTTTCAGGGTGATATGCCTGATGGCATGCACAAGTCTGCTGAAGGCTGTGAGACAAACCCAACATATATTGCAGCAAAGAAGGCAAAACATCTTGAAGATAGCGAGACAACCCCAAAGTCTTGTCTTGATGCAGTGTTCAAGTTACATGAGACTAGCAGTCAGACAAGCTCACAGAATTCATTGTCTGAATCAGTTTGACTTCTTCAGTCCCAAGTTCTAGCAGAAAGGCATTTTGCAACTCAACTTCGACTTGAAGTCCTATCTCTAAGAAGGATTGTGGAGAACACCAATGAGAACCTCATCGCTAAACAGCTACACCTAGAAGCTATGACCGACATGCTAGGCCGGTCTCAGAGCCTTGCTCAGTAGCTTGCGCAGCAGTTCCTCGGCAAGGCTAACCTTTCTTGAACTGTCTTGGAAGTGGTCTCGGTTCAGTATTATTTTGTTACGCTGTAATGGTGCCTAGTTTTTTTAATCTGCTTCTTCGTTGCACTTTATGATCACTGGTGGCGAACTTCGATGCCCAATGGATGTAATATACCTTAAATCCTTTATTGTATAGTGTAGGTTTATTCTTAGTTACTATGCCGTAATTTCTTTATTGTATAGAGTAGGTTTGTTCTTAATTCCTACTAGTTACTGCCATCATTCGCTATCTGAAAAAAATCAGATGTAGTCGACCGGGCCGAAACATTCGACTCTAACGGGCCTGGTTTTTAGCGGGCCACAATTGGGCCGGCCTGCATCTTTCTTGGGCCCGAATGATTGGGGCCTTGACACATTGCGCCAGGCCCAAACTTACACCGGCCTATATTTTAGTTGGGCCTTTTGTTGACCCAGCGCTTAGTTTGGCCCAGGTAGCATTGGGCCATTAACAGGCTGAACATTATACTGGTCTGTTAAGGCCGAGATGAAACCATGGGACTTTAGCAGGCCAAAATGCATGTTGGGCCACAATTTTCACTAGTCGTCGACGGGCCTTCAGTAGGCTAAAATGTAGATGGGGCCTTTTTGGGCCCAGTTAGCTCACGGGCCGTTACCAGGCCGAAACATATCTCGGGCCTTAGTTAGCCCACTGATATCATGGGCCTTTAAGAGACCGAAAGCTTAGTACAGGCATCAACAGGCCGAATTACGCGACAGGCCTTTAACAGGCCCAAAGTCACGTTGGGCTTAACTCTTGCCACCTTTAGCACGGGCCATTAGTGGGCCTGATGTCCCGTAGGATCATATATGGCCCATGGGCAGCACGGGCCATTCCCAGGCCAAAAGTCTCACCGGGCTGAAATGGGCCCATGTCTACATCAGGCCTCTAACAGGCCGAAAGTCACACCGGGCTGAAATGGGCCCATGTCTACATCAGGCCTCTAATAGGCCGAAAGTCAATGGTCCATAGTTGGGCCCAAATATTCAGCGAACAATTAACAGGCCAGATCTGGCTTCGGGCCACAAATGGGCTCAATTATTGGGCGAACAATTAACGGGCCAAATCTAGCTTCGGGCCGTAAATGGGCCCAAATTTTGGCCGAACAATTAACGGGCCAGATCTGGCTTCGGGCCGTAAATGGGCCTTTATTAAGCAGGCTGTTATTGGGCTGGCCCACTAGTACCTGATTAAGTACTATGGGCCTTTGACTGGGCTGGCCTTTTTAACCTATATGGGCCTCTATTGGGCCCCGCCACATGTCGACGTATCATAGGCATGTCTCCTCCAATGGACGGGCGACATCTGGCCCACTAACGAGCTAACAGGTGTTCCCTTCAGCCAATCAGAATTTTACACGTGGAAAATCCCCATTGGTCGGGGCTGTTAACGGGTTATCAGATCCAAAACCCGACCCGATAGCTTAACGGTGTTCCATTACGGTGGATGCCACGTGTCGGTCACCCTTGACGAAAGCACTTCTGTGACGCGCAATTTATCATCATGGAAGTGGACACTTCCGTGATGATAATTTTGGTAATGTCATGGAACACTTCTACGACAACACAGGTATGACTATCTTGATTCTGTCATAAAATCGTCATGGATGTACATGCATGACAGAAAACGTGACCTACTGTGACAAACACGTATCATCACGGAAGTGTATTTTTTTGTAGTGAATGATGCAGACTGGGTCCGTGATCTGAGGTGTATCCTCATTGCTGCACAGAAGAATTATATCCTTGATGCACCGCTAGGTGACAGACCTATTGCAGGAGCAGATGTAGACGTTATGAACGTTGGGCTATCTCAATATGATGACTACTTGATGGTTTAGTGCACCATGCTTTATTGCTTAGAACCGGGACTTCAAAAACGGTTTTGAAATGTCACGAAGCATATGAGATGTTCCAAGAGCTTAAATTGGTATTTCAGACTCATGCCCGTGTCAAGAGGTGTGAGACCCCTGACAAGTACTTCGCCTAAAAGATGGAGGAGAATTGCTCAGCTAGTGAGCATGTACTCAGAATGTCTAGGTACTACAATCGCTTGAATCAAGTGGGAGTTAATCTTCCAGATGAGATTGTGATTGACAGAGTTCTCTACTCACCATCACCAAGTTACTGGAACTTCGTGATGAACTATAGTATGCAAGGGATGATGAAAAGATTCTTGAGCTCTTCGTGATGCTGAAATCGATGAAGGTAGAAATCAAGAAAAAGCATCAAGTGTTGATGATTAAACAAGACCACTAGTTTCAAGAAAAAGGGCAAAGGGAAAGAAAGGGAACTTCAAGAAGAATGGAAATCAAGTTGTCACTCCCATGACGAAGCCCAAAGCTGGACCTAAGCCTGAAACTGAGTGCTTCTACTGCAAAGGAAATGGTCATTGGAAGTGGAACTGCCCCAATTTTTTGGCGGATAAGAAGGATGGAAAAGTGAACAAAAGTATATTTGATATACATATTATTGATGTGTACCTTACTAGTGCTCGTAGTAATCCATGGGTATTTGATACTTGTTCGGTTGCTAAGATTATTAACTCGAAATAGGAATTGCAGAATAAATAGAGACTAGTTGAGGATGAAGTGACAATGTGTGTTGGAAGTGGTTCCAAGATTGATATGATCATCATTGAGCACTCCCTATACTTTCAGGATTAGTGTTGAACCTAAATAAATGTTATTTGGTGTTTGCGTTGAGCATGAATATGATTAGATCATGTTAATTGCAATACGGCTATTCATTTAAGACAGAGAATAATTGTTATTCTGTTTACATGAATAAAAACCTTCTATGGTCATACACCCAATGTTGATGGTTTATTGAACCTCGATCGTGGTAATACACATATTCATATTATTGATGCCAAAAGATGCAAGTTGATAATCATAGTGTAACTTATTTGTGGCACTGCCGTTTAGGGCATATTGGTGTAAAGCGCATCAAGAAACTCCATGCTGATGGGCTTTTGGAATCACTTGATTATGAATCATTTGATACTTGTGAACCATGCCTTATGGGCAAGATGACTAAAACTCTGTTCTCTGGAACAATGGAATGAGCTAATGACTTATTGGTAATAATACATACCGATGAATACAGTCTGATGAGTGTTGAGGCTCATGGTGGGTATCGTTATTTTCTGACCTTCACAGATGATTTGAGTAGATATGGGTATATCTACTTAATGAAACACAAGTCTGAAACATTTGAAAAGTTCAAAGAATTTCAGAGTGAAGTGGAGAATCATCATAACAAGAAAATAAAGTTTCTACACTCTGATCATGGAGGAGAATATTTGAGTTACGAGTTTGGCCTTCATTTAAAACAATGTGGAATAGTTTCACAGCTCACGCCACCTGGAATACCACAGCGTAATGGTGTGTCCGAACATCGTAACCGCACTTTATTGGATATGGTGTGATCTATGATGTCTCTTACCGATTTACTATCATGGGGTTATGCATTAGAGACAGCTACATTCACGTTAAACAGGGCACCATCAAAATCCGTTGAGACGGCGCCTTATGAACTATGGTTTGGCAAGAAACCAAAGTTGTTGTTTCTTAAAATTTGGGGCTGCGATGCTTATGTGAAAAAGCTTCAACCTGATAATCTCGAACCCAAATCAGAGAAGTGTGTCTTCATAGGATACCCAAAGGAAACTGTTGGGTACACCTTCTATCACAGATTCGAAGGCAAAATCCTTGTTGCTAAAAATGGATCCTTTCTAGAGAAGAAGTTTCTCTCGGAAGAAGTGATTGGGAGGAAAGTAGAGGTTGATGAGGTAACTGTACCTTCTCCCAAATTGGAAAGTAGTTCATCACAGAAATCAGTTCTAGTGATTCCTACACCAATTAGTGAGAAAGCTAATGATGATGATCATGAAACTTCAGATCAAGTTACTACAGAACCTCGTAGGTCTTCCAGAGTACGGTCCACACCAAAGTGGTACAGTAATACTATTCTGGAAGTCATGTTACTAGACCATCATGAATCTACAAACTATGAGGAAGCAATGATGAGCCCAGATTCCGTGAAATGGCTTGAGGCCGTGAAATCTGAGATGGGATCCATGTACAAGAACAAAGTGTGGACTTTGGTGGACTTTCCCGATGAACGGAAAGCCATATTAAATAAATGGGTCTTCAAGAGGAAGACGGACACTGATAGTAGTGTTACTATCTACAAACCTCGACTTGTCGCAGAAAGGTTTTTACAAGTTCAAGGTGTTGACTACAATGAGATTTTCTCAACTGTAGCTATGCTTAAATCTGTCTGAATCACGTTAGCAGTTGGCATATTTTATGAAATCTGGCAAATGGATGTCAAAACTGCATTCCTTAAATGGATATTTCTTAAAGAAAAGTTGTATATGATGCAACCAGAAGGTTTTGTCAATCCTAAAGGTACTAACAAGGTGTGTAAGCTCCAGGGATCCATCTATGGACTGGTGCAAGCATCTCGGGGTTGGAATATACGCTTTGATGAGTTGATCAAAGCATATAGTTTTATATAGACTTGCGGTGAAGCCTGTATTTACAAGAAAGTGAGTGGGAACACTACAACCTCTCTGATAAGTATATGTGAATGACATATTGTTGATCGGAAATGATGTAGAATTTTCTGGAAAGCATAAAGGAGAGTTTGAAAGGATTTTTCAAAGAAAGACCTCGGTGAAGTTGCTTATATATTGGGCATCAAGATCTATAGAGATAGATCAAGACGCTTGATAAGACTTTTTTAATGAATACATACATTGACAATTTTTTTGAAAGATTTCAAAATGGATCAGTCAAAGAAGAAGGTCTTGCCTGTATTACAAGGTGTAAAGTTGAGTAAGACTCAAATCCCGACCACGGTAGAAGATAGAAAGAGAATGAAAGTCATTCCCTATGCCATAGTCATACGTTCTATAAAGTATGTTGTGTTGTGTACCAGACCTATTGTGCACCTTGCCATGAGTTTGGCAAGGGGGTACAATAGTGATCTAAGAGTAGATCACTGGACAGCGGTCAAAATTATCTAGTGAGGACTAAGGAATTTCTCGGTGATGGGGGTGATAAAGAGTTCGTCTTAAAGAGTTACGTCGATGTAAGATTTTACTCCAATCCAGATGAGTCTAAGTCTCAATCTGGATACATATTGAAAGTGGGAGCAATTAACTAGAGTAGCTCCATGTAGAGCATTGTAGACATAGACAATTTGCAAAATACATATGGTTCTGAATATAGCGGAGCCATTGACTAAGCTTCTCTCATGAGCAAAACATGATCACACCTTAGTACCCTTTGGATGTTAATCACATAGTGATGTGAACTAGATTATTGAATCTAGTAAACCCTTTTGATGTTGATCACATGGTGATGTGAACTATGGGTGTTGATCACATACAGATGTGAACTATCAGTGTTAAATCACATGGCGATGTGAACTAGATTATTGACTCTAGTGCAAGTGGGAGACTGAAGGAAATATGCCCTAGAGGCAATAATAAAGTTATTATTTATTTCCTTATTTCATGATAAATGTTTATTATTCATGCTAGAATTTTATGCACCGAAAACTTAGTACATGTGTGAATATGTAGATAAAACATATTTTCCCAAGTATGCCTCTACTTGACTAGCTCGTTAATCAAAGATGGTTATGTTTCCTAACCATAGACCTGTGTTGTCATTTGATGAACGGGATCAATCATTAGGAGAATGATGTGATGGACATGACCCATCCGTTAGCTTAGCATTATGATCGTTACAGTTTCATTGCTACTGCTTTCTTCATGACTTATACATGGTCCTCAGACTATGAGATTATGCAACTCCCGAATACCGGAGGAACACCTTCTGTGCTATCAAACGCCACAACATAAAAGGGTGATTATAAAGATGCTCTATAGGTGTCTCTGAAGGTGTTTGTTGGGTTGGCATAGATCAAGATTAGGATTTGTCACTCTGTGTTTCGGGGAGGTATACCTAGGCCCTCTCGGTAATGCTCATCACTATAAGCCTTGCAAGCAATGAGACTAATGAGTTAGTTGCGGGATGAAGTATTACGGAACGAGTAAAGAGACTTGCCGGTAACAAGATTGAACTAGGTATGATGATATACCGACGATCGAATCTTGGGCAAGTAACATACCAATGACAAAGGGAACATGCATGCACACACACAACGCATGTACACAACACATGCATGCACACACACTCAGCCGCATAATGCACATGAATAACACATGCATGCACACACACTCGGCTGCATGGAGGCGTAAGCCATCTGCGGCGACGTCCGGTTCGTCGTGCTACGACGAAGCTCACACAAAGGAGCCTACGCATCTCTTGCAGCACCTCTTTGCTGTCGTTGCTCAACGACTAGTCAGATATGAAGACGACTGCAGCCTCAGACTTAGAGCTAGCACCGACGGAAAATCATGCATGCATGCACACGAGCACGTACGAAGTGCCCATGATGTGGTGCGTCCCTAGTCACCTCTACTCCTTCTGTGCACGTTGTCTATCAAGGCGGTTGCATGCCTAATGATGATGTGGGTGAGATCTTCTAGGACTCAGATGATGACGAGGAAAAATTTGAGATTACCCATAGTGGGAGTAACATAGGTAGTAACATCACACATGTCTAGATAAAGTAGATGATGTGGCAAGCTATAACTGAAGAAAGAGAGGAAAGTAGTAACGTCACACATATCAAGGCAAGATGTGTCTATAGCCTAATAAATGAAGTGTTGCATGTTACCACACATATGTTACTACAGAGGTAGTAACATAGACTAGTAACATGAGCATGTTACTAGTCTATGTTACTGCCCATTGTGGCTATTCTGAGGGGGGTGTCTCCAACAGTGTTCGTCGGCTCGCACCTCTTGCATCACGGTGGTCGAGCTTGGAGTCATTCATCTGGTACAGGTGGCATCTCAGATCTGGACACAAGGTGACATACACCATCAAGGTCCACGGTCAAGGGGGTGCTAAGTGCTTAGTGCTTAGATGTGCTTAGATGAGGTGCTAAGTGCATTAAATTTCTTAGCAACTCAAGTCTCCAATGCATAGGGTGCTTATTTTGTTGTTGCTAAGCTTGCTTCATTTAATTAGATATAGACTCAAAACTGGCTTTCCACCGTTTCTTCCTGGGGTCACCAAACTAGTCTCTCTTCTTAATTAACTTGCCACATCATATTTTATGCCTACGTGCCAGGCTTAGCAGCTATACATGGTGGAGCACTGGGAGAGGCCAAAGCTGGTCATAGTGGGGAGTAACTTATACTATAACATATTACTATGTTACTCTAAACATCTCGATAAACTGGAAAGGAGGGAGTAGGAACATAGACTAGTGTCATATGCATGAAACTACTAGTGAGTATGGGGGCACATGATATTTCCCTGTCCGGACCGATCCCAAGTTGGCTTCTCACCTTCTTGGGCCAACAAAAACCCCTCATACCTCCCGCGCATGCTTCCCGACCCGCGCCAGCTGAGCCCACCACTCCACATCGATGGCAAGTCAGGGTGACGCGACCTCTCACTGCTTCCGCCGTTGAAGCGGCGCGCCGACCGAGGGCACCGCCCGCTGCACGCTCGCCATTTCAGACTACACAGTGGAGAGTAACTTTAGAGCAAGTACTCCAATTAGATGACATAAGTAGGCTATAAGGATTTAAATATAGTATTTATGCTTAGTTGAAGGAGAGAGAAGAGGAGAGAGAAGAGAAGCGGGTTGTAAACTTATAGTTGGTTGTAGCACGAGCTCCAACATACTTTGTGAGACAAAAGGTGGGGCCATTATTAATGATATAATATTATACTAAAGGGACTCACTATTGTATTAGCAGGCTATTAGGTTGGTTCTAGATGATGTGTCAACCTCATATAGCCGGATGTTGGCTATACTATTAACCATGCTCTAAGTATGGTGTGAGTGGGACTAAATTTTAGTCCCATACTGCTAGGTGGGTGTGAGTTGCACCACTTTATAATGTGATCTATTCTAGCATTTGCATGTGCATGATAATAGGAAACCTACACGCGCGCTCTTCTGGAATGAGCCCAAGGACAAAAGTTATCCACGTGGTCTATATTTTAGTTGGTCGGAAAATTTATTAATTCATTAAATAATAAAATTAATGGACGCCTTAATTACTCAGCTTTTTTTGAGACAAACCTTGGTGGGGATATTATTGACTTGGACATGAGGTTTGGGCCAAAGGCCTACTATTATACTTGGTCTTACTCACACGACCGACCTGACAGGCTCTTCCCTAGCCGTCGCTGTATCATATGGTTTCGCACCGTTCCATATCTTAGCGCCGCCACACAATTCTTCTCCAGCCCTCCTTCCGACGTGCACCACGAGAAGGGACATCAGTCCTCTGAACCCCGCCTTTTGTGATCATGTATGAGAGAGGGGCGATCAGGTTTTTGGGGAGCACACTCCTGTGACTGCTGCCAGTGATGACTTCCTCAACGACAGCCTTCTTCCTTGACCTCGGTAACCTCTTCATCAACGACATGAGTGACAACATCAACCACAGCGGTTCTGCTCCCGCTGTATAGTATGTGATTCTGTCCTCCTGGTTTAGTCTGCATCATTACTTTGATCTTTGCAATTGTCGTCATGATCTATTTACTGTTTATTCGGATTAAATCTCATAGTAAATTGCTCATATATTCAACAATCCAATCCAAAAACTTGATTATAGGCAATTTACTCCGAGTGGTTTTGCTGCGCTTTTGAAGCCGCCTACTTTTAAGGGGGTGCAATATAAAAGGTGGCGCACAAGAGCAGTATATTGGTTTCAGATCATGTACTGCTATGACGCCACTAAGGGTAAGCCTGAGGGCGATCTTAATCCTACACAGCAGGAAGTTTTTGAGAACATGGATACCCTCTTCAAAGCCGCCCTGCTAAGTGTTCTTGACATGTGGACTGTGCTCGAGGCCACATTTGGGACTTGGGCTCTGGCAACGAGTTGTATGTCATGGAGCAATTCTGTGGCTGCAAGATGACTGATGAGCGCTCTGTTGTTCAGCAGACTCATGAGATATAGTCACTCGCTAAGGAACTTGAGTACTTTAAGTGTGTGTTGCCAAACAAATTTGTTGCTTGGACCATCATTGCCAAGCTTCCACCTTCGTGGAACGATTTTGCTACTTCTCTGAAAAACAGGAGACATGAGTTTTCTTTTTCGGATCTAATTAGCACTCTTGATTTTGAAGAGAAGGCGAGAGCAAAAGACACACATCCTCGGGTCGCTGAGGGAGCTTCTAGTGCCCACATGGTACATGAGAAGAACTTCTAGCCCAACCAGCCCCAAAACAACAATAACAAATCTCAGGGGAAAGGCAAGTTTGATGCAAAGAACAAGCCGTCACAGTCTACCAACTTCAAGAAGAATTCTCATAATGGGAAGGGATACAAACCTCAATTTTGGTAGCACCGCACAAAATTTATATGGCTGCATCTACCTGTTGTCAGGTAACCGCATGGTGCTCCACGTATTCCTACATTCGTAACTAGGTATAATGACCACCACAAGATGAAATAAGCTTATTTGTACGTTGACTTGCTGATTGCGGTGCGGAACAATCCTGTCATGTGTGGAGGAGCAAACAAGAAGTGCAGCCGAAGGTGGAAATCTACCGAGGACTTATGAAATTATATATAATCTTCCTCATGCAGGTCAGTATCCCCTTCGTCTTGATGATCATGTTTTGTCATGCAGAGCTATTGATATGTGCTACTGTTTTGCAACACTGTTTAAGTATAGCTATTGTTTTCCTATCTTTTCAGATTCAGGACAATGAAGATGATTTCAGGGGAATTGCACAATATGGACTCATGTTGAGTCATCTCTATTGCCTCATGTGTTTGCTGCAAATGTGTCAGCATCAATTGCAATATGATGCAACTAGCTAGCTGTGTAGTTGCCAACATGCTCAAAGTGCTCGCAACATTGAGAAGAAACAAGCATGCCCAGGAAATTAATGCATGCGTAGGGAGGCCCTTTGCTCAGAGAAGCATCGACAGATTTTCTTTATTTCCACACCTTATCATAGCTTTGTATTGGTCATAGTATGGTGAATCATTGAGATGCATAAACATGTTGAACTTTTGTTCTTCTGAATGTTAGTATGCATACCGTATCTTCTGAAGCTTAGTTTAATGTGAGTGTCTACATCCAGTATCGCATCCTCTAATTTGGTGGATGCCAAGTTGAAAAAGGTTACTGATGAGTATCCATAAGATGGAGGCGTCTCTCTTTTTCTTTCGAATGGGCAATAAGCTGGAGAGTGTCTCAGGCTACCTCTAGCACAAGGCCCTCCAGTACGAAACATGGGCAACTGACTAGGCTGATAGAAAAGCCTATCCATCTTAAATGCCATTTATTTTTGTTTTTTGTAAGGAAAAGCCCATATTTCTTGAAGAGGGGGTAATCCCAGAAAAACCCTCCTTCCTCCTCACTTCCACTTATACTCCCTTCGTCCGGGTTTATTAGGCCCATGAGCCAATTGCTAAGACCAAGAAGATGCACACAGAGAAAATAAATCTCCTTAATTTACTCCATAACCACCCTATTAAATAGGCCTAGTAACAAACCAGGTGAATGCAGTGCCCGGCGGGCACATGCATCCTACATGCATGGCCAGTCAGCCAAGTCCATGCGCCAGCTCCAATGCAGCAATGCAAAAGAAGAGAGCGATTCTTGGGAAAAGCGAGTAGTTAGTGCAGTGGGCCTTATAAACACGAACAACTCGCTCTCCCGCTCCTGTCTCCCCCAATTCCCCCTGCTCCCCACCTTCCTCACTCGTCCAGAAAACCCCCGCTCACCTTCTTCCTCACTCGTACAGAAAACGCTTGCTCCTCTTCTTCCACTCCTATAGAAATCCCCAGCCGTCCTTCTTCCCCACTCGCACTGACACTAGGCTCGTCTCTAGCTAGTCCGCTCAAACCCATGAGCTCGGCGCGACGCCCACAAGGAAAATGGAGTCGGCTGACCCTAGCACCAAGAAGAAGAGGCTCCCGCCAGCGGCAACGCAGGTTGTAGATCTCGCACCCGGCAGCGCAGGGAGAAGCGGCGAGCCCCCCCCCCTGTCGGTGTCAAAACCGGCGGATCTCGGGTAGGGGGTCCCGAACTGTGCGTCTAAGGCTAATGGTAACAGGAGGCTGGGGACACGATGTTTACCCAAGTTCGGGCCCTCTCGATGGAGGTAATACCCTACTTCCTGCTTGATTGATCTTGATGATATAAGTATTACAAGAGTTGATCTACCACGAGATCAGAGAGGCTAAACCCTAGAAGCTAGCCTATGGTATGATTGTTGATGTCGTCCTATGGACTAAACCCTCCGGTTTATATAGACACTGGAGGGGGCTAGGGTTACACAGGGTCGGTTTACAGAGAATGAGATATACATCCGAATCGCCAAGCTTGCCTTCCACGCCAAGGAGAGTCCCATCAGGACACAGGACGAAGTCTTCAATCTTGTATCTTCATAGTACAATAGTCCGTCCAAAGTATATAGTCCGGGTGTCCGGATACCCCCTTATCCAGGACTCCCTCAGTAGCCCTTGAACCAAGCTTCAATGACGATGAGTCCGGCGTCTAGATTGTCTTCGGCATTGCGAGGCGGGTTCCACCTCCGAATACTCCAAAATTAATTCCGAACACAAGGACCGTGTCCGGCTCTGCAAGATAAATTCCATATACCACCGTAGAGAGAATAATAATCCATGAATCTAATCTGCTGACAATTCTTCGAAAAGCGACATCACGCCACGGTCCGATTTTTATTCGAACCGTTTTTACAACTTGCTACCGCACACACCACGAGGCGGTTTCCTTGGCACGTCCTGTCAGAGCAGAGATTGTGTCCCCCTTACTATGGGATTCTCATCAATACGGGTATGGGTAATCCAACCGTGTCTGTTGGCATGACCCCGTGTGTTTAGGCAAGTCCCGAACGACCACGTCCGGGGACGCTTGATATTCTTCCCCCTTTATAAACGAGCCGAGGCCTATCCCTCTGTCTCCACGCTCGCACATCTCGCACCTTGAGTTCCAACACCCAATGCTTGAGCTTAAGCACCCTGGATCTTTGATCATGTCCGGATCTGACCATCAAGGCCGATGGATGGCTTCGTCTTTCACAGAGGAGGATATTGCAAAGCTCAGGGAGGCCAGGTATTTGACCGCCGATGTCAAGCATAGGCTTCCTGCTCCCGAACAGGTTATCCCCACTCCCGAGACCAACAAGAGCGTCGTATTTGTCTCCCACTTCCTCTGGGTTTTGGGTCTTACTCTCGACCCCTTCGCGAGGGGGCTCATGTTCTACTACGGGCTAGATTTCCATGATCTAGCTCCGGATTCCATCCTCCACATCTCGTCGTTTATCATTGTGTGTGAAGCCTTCCTTCACATCACCCCCCACTTCGGCTTATGGCTCAAGACTTACAATGTGAAGCCAAAGATGATTGAGGGGCGACACACAAAGTGCGGAGACACCGTAATAAGTAGAAACGTCGATGCCCCATGGCCCGAAGGCTCCTTCCCGGAGGTATCTGGTTTATGGAAACAGAGGTGGTTCTATGTCACAGCTCCTCGAGGCTCAAAGTGGGCGGCCACGCCCGCCTTCCGCTCGGGCCCTCCACCTCAACTGGCATCATGGGCTAATGTGGGACTAAACTGGGGGCCTGCAAACAATGTACCAATGCTACAAAGCTGCATTCGGGAGCTCCTTGAGAGGGACATTAGTCTTGTTAAAATAATCCAGGTAATGCTAGTTCGGCGGGTCCTGCCGTGCAAACGTCAGCCTCTCCGGATGTGGGAATTCAATCCAGAAGGTCCGCGAACCATTCAACATTTCTTCGGCATGACGCTCGAAGGGATGTATAAGTTGTTCTTTGGACCACGAATAAAGTGTCCTGACACCACCGAGGATGCAGGCCTGAGCTGCAATCGCCTAGATACCCAAGTAAGTAACCCTATAACCGAACACCTTGCTCATATTTGTCATAGCATTGTTCTGAATATTGTCCGCAACTAGGATTGGCTTAGTAAGGCGGAGAGGATCAGGTGTCCGGCCCCGCTTCCCGAAGGCTCGCCCAGTCCGGCAATGGCCAGGATTCTTAAACGGACACTAAGTCAAGTGCCACCAGAGAAAGCTGAAGGGAAGAGTGGGGAGGCCAAGAGTGGGCCTCACACATTGAGCATCCGAACCGGGGGAATTAACGTCTCCACGGAGGAGAATCGGGGAGGCGGATCGAGGTTTCCTCCCCCCATGGGAAGAAGAGGGCCGCCTCCGAAGACTTGGAGACGGGGGCGCCTAAACAAGGGAAGAGAACTTCACCAAAGGGCCCCGCCCCAAAGGGCATCCTCATCGCTCAGTGCCCGCTAACGGGCCAGACCTCCACCAAGATGTAAGTGTGATTAAACAAGGAGCTTATTGCTTTTTTCTCTGAGTGTAATAACCAGGACCTGTTTTTTTGTAGTCTGGTCAACAGTTCATCTCAACAGGGCTCGTCCTCGGGGGATCTTCTTCCGAAGATGATGGAGAGTGAAACCCCACCTACCTCTTTGCCCCGTGAGGTGGGCGACCCTGAGGTATCGTCACGGAGGAGTCCAGATCCACTGGGGCCGGAAGTTAACACTTCGGCCGCCCCGAGCCCAACGCGTTCGGCTCCCATGGCGGACCATGAAAAGGGTCCAGGAGAGTCCAGTGTCCGGCCGAACACGCTGACGGGCCTCCTGGAGTCAGCTGCTCTCTTGGAGGATCATCGTACACTAATGGATACGGTGTTGGAGAAAATCTCCTCTGCCATAAGCGGGTTAAATGAAGCTTTTAGGAGCTTGCTCAAAGGCTTTGAGGTACGCAATGCGCAGTTGTGCGATAGATGTGCTCTGTATAGATAGTAGCCCCTGAGACTCTGGTTGCGAGCCATAAGCGGCAAACAGAGGATCACATTCCCAGGTTCGATCACACTGTATTTATGCGCAGGTTGCTAAGGGTCCGGCGGTAGAACGGACTGCTGAAGTCGCCGGATTGGGGCGAAAAATTGATGTGGTGGATGCCGAGATCACGCTTATGAACAAGCGATTGGACGAGTCACAGAGTATGCGCTCGGTGTTTCCATATTTGGTTTTTAGGAACCATGGAAAGTATTTGAAGTATTAATGTAATATGATGTTTGCTGCAGGTGGAGCTACTGCCATTGAGGCCCTGAAGGCGGAGCTGGCCCTAGCCAAGGAAAAAGCCACGATCAGCAATGCGGCTGCTTTAAGGGCAGCCAAAGACTTGAAAGCCGAACAGGCCGCTCGTCTTCGAAGCTAAGAGAAGATAGACGAGATGGCTGTTGAGCTGAGGGACGCCGCCAGCCGGTATGAACTTCTCGAGGAGGAGAATCAGGCAAAGGCGGCTGACCTGAAGAAGGCACTGGATTCGGCAAAGGAGATGCGCTCTGAAATTAGGGGCGCGCAGGAAGAACTTTGACAGGCCGGAGAAACCGCGGCTGGGAATCCTTACTTGTTGAGGATCAAGTTTTTAGATCCCAAGTATGCTCCGTTGGATAAGCTGTTTAGCGCTGCAGATGAGTATGCGGACTTGGCGAGGAGCGCGTCAGATGTGGCCAAGTTGTTCAATGATCATAAAGATAATGAAATGGAGAGGTTGTTCTGGTCGCAATTTAATGCCCCAATGCGCTCATTACTGTTAAATGAGAAGATGGCTGCTATAGCCGAGCTCCATAGACTGTCCGGCCTTGTGATGAGGTCTGTAATAGACCATCTATGGCCGAGGGAGCCGAGGCTGGACAATTACTCTGGTTTGGTGCAATGATTATTTGGCGCCAGATCGCAAATCGATGCCATGAAGAGGTCGGCATGTATAGAGGGTGCGCGGATGGCTCTTTCCCGTGTTAAGACATATTGGGCAGATATGGAGGCCATCGGCGTTGCAACCCAGGGTCCGGCGGGAAGCCAAGACCCAGCCGAGCAGTATTTCGAGCAGGTCATAGAAGGTGCCTGTAGAATAGAGGCTCAGTGCTCGAAGAATGTTGTGTTCGAGTGACCAGTCACTGAGTTGTAAACAATTATGTGTTACATATAGAGGTTGTTATTTATACTTTTGCCTAGAAGTATTATGATGTCTCCTGTGCGGCCATTAATGTACGCATATAACGTGAAATTTAGTAGTCGTTGGCTTCAGCCCCCACGCATATAATGCGGGGGTGTTCGAAAAGATAGGCATAACACACTTGATCCAACGTTTTGGTCCGTTAAGGAGGTGATCGCACGTCGAACCAGGCAACTGAACTATATAGTTGTAACGCCTTCACTTAGCCGTAGGAGTTGAAAGGTGGGGCTACTATGTAGCCCCTGGTACTTCCGCGTGCATCCGGATACGGTGCGCGTACTTGACCGGAAAATTGGTCCTTCGTTAATGCGGAGGAATCCTATAGATTCCAGGGAGTCCTCGAGTGGTTGACCAGTCTCTCGCTGTATCATGACAGTCAGTTTTCGGCTTTCTCTACTGAGGTGCTCATCCAGAATAACCAGGGCACAATTGCAGTAGTTCTCGTTTGGCTGCCTTAGCCGATAGAACGGAACATAAGGCCGCAAACCCAGGAGCCGGGCTAACCCAACATTTGACCAAAGACTTGATTCGGAGCTGATGCATATAAGGCCAAACTTGTGACGCCGAACACTCCCAAAGGTATTCGGACTTTATAACATATATTGGGCTGAATGACACCCTTGACCCTATGATTCCAGGTACGTGCATTGATCTGTCGTGGCAAAAAGCCTATAATGCCAGTAACCCTTATAGGTTTATGAAATACCCATGGGAATTCGAGTAACAAGAGATAGTAAAGAAGGTTTACGCAGGAGCTTAATCTAAAGAGAAACCTGTGGGCGGGGCCCTGCTGCACGTCTGCGCCTGTGTCTCCGTTGCGCTGTATCCTGGAAGGGTGTCGCACTGGTAGTGTCTGTAGGAATGAAAGAAAAAAGAAAACGTGCGAAAAGTTGAGAAATGTTCGAGATCCAGCCTATCAATGAGGCAAGCCGAATTGTGGGCTTTTGTTACATGTTTGTAGCCCCTCGTATTATTTATGGGGACACATGTACAGCCCCTGGCTCAGGTTTATCCAAGCCATTTTGAAGAATGGTGTATTGGACTCGTCTAACCGTGTCCGTGGTCTTGACGACCAGTCATGCGTTCTAGTGGGAGAGGCCGCCTAGAGTCCGGCAGCGGGAACTGCCGCATATTGCTCTGTGTTTCCGCTAACCGTGATGATGCCGCGTGGACCAGGCATCTTGAGTTTAAGGTAGGCGTAGTTCGGTATTGCGTTAAAGCAAGCGAAGGTCGTTCTTCCAAACAATGCATGATAATCGCTGCTTAAGGGGGCGATGTTGAAGAGTAGGTTCTCGCTTCTGAAGTTGTTGGAAGAACCGAATGTCACTTCTAATACGAGGGAGCCCCAGCAGTGGGCTACTACGCCTGGAATCACTCCATTGAAGGTGACATTATTTTGACTTATTCTGGATGGGTCTACCCCCATCTTGCGGATGGTGTCTTGATATATCAAATTAAGACTACTGCCGCCGTCCATTAGGACGCGAGAAAGATGGTATCCATCAATTATTGCGTCGAGCACCAAGGCAACCGATCCTCCGTGCCGGATACTGGCCGGGTAGTCCCTGTGATCAAAAGTGATTGGGCAAGTTGCCCAGGGATTGAATTGGGGGGCTACGAACTCTGCGTGAGTTGCGTGTACCATGTTTACCGTTTTGACTTCCGGTGGGAATTGTTTCTGGCCCCTGGTGTTTGGCTGGCGAGGCTCATCCTCGTCTTCGCTTGGTGTTTCCCTTCCCTTGTGTTCGGCATTTAACATGCCGGCCTGCTTGAAAACCCAACATTCTTTGTGGGTATGATTTGCAGGTTTGTCGGAAGTGCCATGGATTTGGCACAATCTGTCCAGGACTTTGTTCAGGCCGGATGGTTCCTCTTTACTGCCTTTAAATGGCTTCTTTCCTTGACCAGGTCGAGAGCCCCTGAATCCGGCGTTGACCGCTGTGTTGTCCTGACTATTGTTATTCCAATGTTTGTGCTTAGTGTGATGTGGCTTCCCGTTGCCATCTCGGATTTCGGATGTGCCTGGGTCGCTGGTGCCTCTACGGGCCAACCCGCTGTCCTTGCCCGCACAAAATCGGGTTATGAGGCTTGTTAAGGCTTCCATCGTTCTCGGCTTTTCTTGGCCGAGGTGTCTGGCAAGCCACTCGTCTCGGATACTGTGTTTGAAGGCCGCTAAGGCTTCAGCGTCCGGACAGTAGACGATTTGATTCTTCTTAGTGAGGAATCTGTTCCAAAGTTTGCGGACTGACTCTCCAGGCTGCTGTATTATGTGACTTAAATCGGCAGCATCTGGAGGCCCTTGAAAGTTGGCCCTGAAAGCATCCTCAAGTTCCTCCCAACTTCCAATTGAGTTTTCGGGGAGGCTTTTCAGCCAGTGACGAGCTGGTCCTTTTAACTTGAGGGGGAGCTTTTTGATGGCGTGGAGGTCGTCCCCACAAGCCATGTGTATGTGAACGATAAAATCTTCAATCCAGACCCCAGGGTCCGTCGTTCCGTCGTATGACTATATTCACGGGTTTGAATCCCTGTGGAAATTCATGATCCAGCACTTCGTCCGTGAAGCACAGGGGGTGCACAGCCCCTCTGTATCTGGCCGTGTCGCGGCGTGATGCCGGCTGCTGTTGTTCCTAGTGTTGATTCCGAACTTTTATCGGATCAGTATGATCATTGTGGTAACCATAATCCCGCGTCGGAGCATGTCCTCTGGACCCATAGATGGATCTGGTCACGCTGGCCTTTTTGTCCAGGAGATCTCATAAATCGTGTGCGGTATCGATGGCTGCTCTATCGCGGCCATGAGGCGGTTGGTCCGGCTGAGTAGCCATATTGTTTTTGGGCCGAACGGGTGTTGCGTCTTCCTCGTCAAATTCGGGTTGCAGTTTGCGCTTTGGGTAGCTCTTTGTGTGGCGATTATTGCCATGTTTCCCTTCAGTGTCCAGCACCTTATTCCATCTTCAGTTGAGTGTATCCTACGTGGCCTTAAGCCTTTGCTTCTGCTTCTTCAGGCTCCGCGTTGTGGCCAGGAGTTTTCTGCGGAGGTTATCTTGTTCTGAATGTTCTTCCGAGATAATGAACGCATCATCAACTAGATTGTTCTCTTCTTTGGAGGTAGCGTGATGACTTCGGCCTCTGAATTGTGATCAGGCGTTTGCTCTGTGCTGTGTTCGGCATGACCTAGTTTATCCTGCTCCATTGCTGGGTCCCTATGGTCATTGTTGCCTTCGGAATCAACCGGAGTGTCATCCTGTTTTAGGTTGTTATCGCTATTTTTACTGTGACTGGACCTGAGGCGGCACCTATGCCGTCGTTTTTGCTTTTGCCCGGGAGGTTTATCCTCCATTGTGTCTTTTTGTCACCAATGTCTTCTTTGGGCGTGTCTACCATGTAGACGTCGTATGATGAAGTGGCTGTCCAGCGCCTCGTGGGCGTTGGTTCCAGACCGTCCCCAGCATCAACGTCCATATCGTCGATATTATTGGGGTCGAAATCGAGCATGTCTGTTAGGTCATCGACAGTGGCTACAAAGTGGGTGGTGGGTGGGTCACGTTTTTCTTCATCGTCTGTATCCCACCCGGGCCGGATATAGTCCGGCCAAGAGTCTCCTGACAAAGAGAGAGACTTTAATGAATCTAGCACATCTCCAAATGGGGAGTGCTAAAAGATATCCGCGGCGGTGAATTCCATGACCAGAGCCCAGTTAGGTTCGATGGGAGCGGATGCGCGCGGTCTGGGACATACGACCGGAAACGAGTCCGGGGGTCCGGAGATACCGATTTCCTTAGGAAAGGAGTCGATATTCGGCTCCAACGCCGGTAAGTGTGCGGCCTTCGGGGCAGGGTCCATCCACCCGTCCTCGGAAGGCACGGCCTGCTCTGGAATGGAGTCCGGAGCTATAGCAGGTTCGATGTTCCGAATACTGTCCAACTGCAGATCTAGATCATGCACGTCATGATCGTTCGGCGCTCCTGGCACGGGCCCAAATCCGTCGAAGATAAAGTCTCCGCGGATGTCGGCAGTGTAGTTTAGGTTTCCAAACCTGACTTGACGGCCAGGGGCGTAGCTATCGATCTGCTCCAGATGGCCAAGCGAGTTGGCCCGCAGTGCGAAGCTGCCAAATACGAAGATCTGTCCGGGGAGGAAGGCCTCACCTAGGACAGTGTGGTTGAAGGTTGGAGAAGCCATCTAGCCTTGCAACAACGACACAGAGGAACTCTCAATGAAAGCACCAATGCCGGTGTCAAAACCGGTGGATCTCGGGTAGGGGGCCCCGAACTATTAGTCTAAGGCTAATGGTAACAGGAGGCTGGGGACACGATGTTTACCCAGGTTCGGGCCCTCTTTATGGAGGTAATGCCCTACTTCCTGCTTGATTGATCTTGATGATATAAGTTTTACAAGAGTTGATCTACCACGAGATCAGAGAGGCTAAACCCTACAAGCTAGCCTATGGTATGATTGTTGATGTCATCCTACGGACTAAACCCTTCGGTTTATATAGACACCGGAGGGGGCTAGGGTTACACAGGGTCGGTTTACAGAGAAGGAGATCTACATCCGAATCGCCAAGCTTGCCTTCCACGCCAAGGAGAGTCCCATCCGGACACGGTACGGAGTCTTCAATCTTGTATCTTCATAGTCCAACAGTCCGGCCAAAGTATATAGTCCGGCTGTCCGGATACCCCCTTATCCAGGACTCCCTCACCCCCACCCGGATCTGAGGAACCGGTAGAATCTCCAATGGACCGCATCAGCGATCTCCCGGACATCATCCTTGAGGAGATCATCTCACTTCTCCCCACCAAGGATTGCTGCCGCACACAAGTCCTCTCAACTCGGTGGCGCCCTCTATGGCGCACCGTGCCCCTCAATATCGACTGTCGTCAGATATCTGTCCTTCCTGAATTTGATCTCCTTAGAGCCATCGTCTCCTCTCACCAGCAGGGCCCCATTCAACGTCTCTGCATCCTGACACGCTACATGTTGTTCATACCAGGCATGATGGATGCTTGGCTGACATCCCCTGAATTCAGAAAACTCCAGCAGTTTGTGTTGTACCATTACCACAAAAGTTTCATACCACAAACACACCAAGAATTCGTGCCCACACCACTGTTGTTCATCTCACAGTTTTCCTCTCTCCACAACGCCACCTTCACCTGGTGCCATCTACCAGACGATCTGGTACAAATGCTTTGACTCCCACTGCTAAAAAAACTTTCGCTTGTGGTGGTTTATCTGTCGGAGGCCTCACTGCACAACATCATCCACTCCAGTTGCCCTGCCCTGGAGCGCTTGCTAGTTGTTTTGGGAATAGAAATCCCTATCGGTTGTCTCCATATAAAGTCGCCTCACCTTAAAAGCATTGGAATTTGTTTTGAAGGACAACACCTCATCATTGAAGATGCCCCTTCACTTCAAAGGTTGCTCCTTGATGATTGTTGTAAACATTCACAAATAACTGTCGTCTCTGCGCCCAAACTGAAGACCTTGGGTGTAATTCATGCCCCATTTAATGATCACAAGAGTTGGTGTTTGGCTCCTTGCTACGTCTTGAGCTTGCATTGGTTTTCCTTGAAGAGGAAAGGGTGATGCACCACAGTAGCGTAAGTATTTCCCTTAGTTTTTGAGAACCAAGGTATCAATCCAGTAGGAGGCTCCTCACAAGTCCCACGAACCTACACAAACAAACAAAGAACTTGCAACCAATGCGATAAAGGGGTTGTCAATCCCTTCACGGCCACTTGCGAAAGTAAGATCTGATAGAGATAATATGATAAGATAAATATATTTTTGGTATTTTTATGATATATATTGGAAAGGTAAAGATGCAAATAAAAGTAGATTGAAAGCTTATATGATAAGAGATGGACCCCGGGGCCATAGGTTTCACTAGAGGCTTCTCTCAAGATAGCATAAGTATTACGGTGGGTGAACAAATTATTGTTGAGCAATTGATAGAAAAACGAATAATTATGAGATTATCTAGGCATGATCATGTATATAGGCATCACGTCCGTGACAAGTAGATCGACTCCTGCCTGTATCTACTACTATTACTCCACACATCGACCGCTATACATCATGCCTCTAGAGTATTAAGTTCATGAAGAACAGATTAACGCATTAAGAAAGATGACATGATGTAGAGGGATAAACTCATGCAATATGATATAAACCCCATCTTTTTATCCTCGATGGCAACAATACAATACGTGCCTTGCTGCCCCTGCTGTCACTGGGAAAGGACACCGTAAGATTGAACCCAAAGCTAAGCACTTCTCCCATGGCAAGAAAGATCAATCTAGTAGGCCAAACCAAACCGATAATTCGAAGAGACTTGCAAAAATAACTCAATCATACATAAAAGAATTCAGAGGAGATTCAGATATTTCTCATAGATAAACTTGACCATAAACCCACAATTCATCGGGTCTCGACAAACACACCGCAAAAAGAGTTACATCGAATAGATCTCCAAGAAGAGGAAGGAGAACATGGTATTGAGATCCAAAAAGAGAGAAGATGCCATCTAGCTAATAACTATGGACCCGAAGGTGTGTGGTAAACTACTCACAACTCATCGGAGAGGCTATGGTGTTGATGTAGAAGCCCTCCATGGTCGATTCCCCCTCCGGCAGAGCGCCGGTGAAGGCTCCAAGATGGGATCTCGCGGATACAGGAAGTTACGATGGTGGAAATAGTTTTTTGGTGGCTCCTTGGATGTTTTTGGTGTACATGGGTATATATGGGTGGAAGAAGTACGTCGGTGGACGCCCGAGGGGCCCACAAGACAGGGGGCGCGCCCTATAGGGGGGCCCGCCTGATACGTCTCCAACGTATCTATAATTTATGAAGCATTCATGCTATTTTATTATCTGTCTTGAATGATTATGGGCTTTATTATCCACTTTTATATAACTTTTGGGACTAACCTACTAACCGGAGGCCCAGCCCATATTGCTGTTTTATTGCCTGTTTCAGTATTTCGAAGGAAAGGAATATCAAACAGAGTCCAAACAGAATGAAACCTTCGGGAAACTGATTTTTGGGAAGAATATGATCCGGGAGACTTGGAGTTCATGTCAGAAGAGCCTCGAGGAGGCCAGGAGATAGGAGGGCGCCCCCCCTACTGGGCGCACCCCCTGTCCCGTGGGCCCCTCGAGAACCCCCCCCCCCAACCGACTTCCTTCACCTATATAATCCCATATACCCTAAAAATATCCATGGAGAAGATAGATCGGGAGTTCCGCCGCCGCCAGCCTATGTAGCCACCAAAAGTCAATCGGGACCCTGTTCCGGCACCCTGCCGGAGGGGGGATCCCTCACCGGTGGCAATCTTCATCATCCCGGTGCTCTCCATGACGAGAAGGGAGTAGTTCACCCTCGGGGCTGAGGGTATGTACCAGTAGCTATGTGTTTGATCTCTCTTTCTCGTGTTCTCTCTCGTGTTCCCTCTATGGCACGATCTTGATGTATCGCGAGCTTTGCTATTATAGTTGGATCTTATGATGTTTCTCCCCCTCTACTCTCTTGTAATGGATTGAGTTTTCCCCTTTGAAGTTATCTTATCGGATTGAGTCTTTAATGGTTTGAGAACACTTGATGTATGTCTTGCGTGGGATACCCGTGGTGACAATGGGGTATTCTATTGATCCACTTGATGTATGTTTTGGTGATCAACTTGCGGGTTCCGCCCATGAACCTATGCATAGGGGTTGGCACACGTTTTCGTCTTGACTCTCCAGTAGAAACTTTGGGGCACTCTTTGAAGTACTTTGTGTTGGTTGAATAGATGAATCTGAGATTGTGTGATGCATATCGTATAATCATGCCCACGGATACTTGAGGTGACAATGGAGTATCTAGGCGATATTAGGGTTTTGGTCGATTTGTGTCTTAAGGTGTTATTCTAGTACGAACTCTTGAATAGATTGATCCAATAGAATAACTTTGAGGTGGTTTCATACCCTACCATAATCTCTTCGTTTGTTCTCCGCTATTAGTGGCTTTGGAGTGACTCTTTGTTGCATGTTGAGGGATTGTTATATGATCTATCTATGTTATTATTGTTGAGAGAAATTGCACTAGTGAAAGTATGAACCTTAGGCCTTGTTTCCTAGCATTGCAATACCGTTTACGCTCACTTTTATCATTAGTTACCTTGCTGTTTTCATAATTTCAGATTACAAATACCTTTATCTACCATCCATATTGCACTTGTATCACCATCTCTTCGCCGAACTAGCGCACCTATACAATTTACCGTTGTATTGGATGTGTTGGGGACACAAGAGACTCTTTGTTATTTGGTTGCAGTGTTGTTTGAGAGAGACCAACTTCATCCTACGCCTCCCACGGATTGATAAACCTTAGGCCATCCACTTGAGGGAAATTTGCTACTGTCCTACAAACCTCTGCACTTGGAGGCCCAACAACGTCTACAAGAAGAAGTTTGTGTAGTAGACATCAAGCTCTTTTCTGGCGCCGTTGCTGGGGAGGCTAGGTAAGCGGCACCCACACCCCGTCAACTAAGCTCTTTTCTGGCGCCGTTGCCGGGGAGGTGAGTGCTTGAAGGTATATCTTTAGATCTTGCAATCGATTCTTTTAATTTCTTGTTTTATCACTAGTTTAGTCTATAAAAGAAAACTATAAAAAAATAGAATTGAGTTTGTCTCATACGCTTCATCTTTTTAATATCTTTCATGAGAATGATGGGAAGGAAAACTGCTCAAGTACTAGAAGAATTAATCTATAAAATGTTTTGCACTAAATCTTTGAATGATGAGCATGATTGCAATGTTGTTAGTATGAATTCCTTGAATACCCATGATGCTAATGATATGCAAAGCCACAAGCTTGGGGAAGCTATGTTTGATGAATATGATATTTTTTGTCCCCCAAGTTTCGATGAGAATATTTATTATGATGAAAGCATGCCTCCTATTTAGGATGATTATATTGATGAAAGTGAGTTTGGAAGAGTGTCAACTTTAGGTATTATTGATCCCACTATTTTGGAGGATATTGAATCTTATTGTGATGAACATGAAAGTGGATTTGGAAGAGTGTCAACTTTATTTAGTTATGATTCCACTATTTCGGAAGAGGTTCCAATTGATTATGATGAGACGAAGTTGCTACTTATGATGATTATTGTGATGAAACTTACTCTATAAAAAGTAGTGATGATTATATTTATAAAACTTGTCATGATTATGATTACCCTTTTTCTGAACATTACTCTTTTAATGTGGAAACAATTTTTAGTGTTCAAGTCTCTTATGATACTCCCACCATTCCGAATGAGAAGAATTTTGCTTATGTGGAGAGTAATAAATTTTCTATGCTTGTAGATCATGGAAAGAATGCTTTAGGTGCTGGTTATATTGTTAAATTCATTCATGATGCTACTGAAAATTATTATGAGGGGGGAATATATGCTTGTAGGAATTGCAATAATATCAAGTTTCCTCTCTATGTGCTTAAAGTTTTAAGGTTATGCTTGTTTTACCTTCCTATGCTAGTTGATTATTGTTCCCATAAGTTGTTTGCTCACAAAATCCCTCGACTTAAATGTGCTAGTCATATTCTTCATGATGCTCTCTTTATGTTTCAATTCTTATCTTTTATGTGAGCATCATTGAAATCATCATGCCTAGCTAGAAAGGCATTAAAGAAAAGCGCTTGTTGGGAGACAACCCAATATTTACCCTTACTGTTTTTGTGTGTACACATGATTATGCTACTGTAGTAATCATGTTTTATAGCTTTTGTTTCAATAAAGTGCCAAGTAGATCCTTTGGGAAGACTTGGGTGAAGTCTATATGATCTTGCTGTAAAAAAACAGAAACTTTAGCGCTCACGAGATTAGCAGCCATTTTTTACTGAAGAGTTCTTTTAGGTTGATTCTTTTCGCAGATGATTAATAGACAAATTCCTCAGGTCCACCAATTTATTTAAGAATTTTTGGAGTTCCAGAAGTATACATTTGTTACAGATTACTACAGACTGTTCTGTTTTTGACAGATTCTGTTTTCATTGTGTTGTTTGCTTATTTTGATGAATCTATGAGTAGTATCAGAGGGTATGAACCATGGATAAGTTAGAATACAGTATATATTACACCAATATGAATTTAGAATGAGTTCATTACAGTACCTAAGTGGTGATTTATTTTCTTATACTAACGGATCTTACGAGTTTTGTTTTGAGTTTCGTGTTGTGAAGTTTTCAAGTTTTGGGTAAAGATTCGATGGACTATGGAATAAGGAGTGGAAAGAGCCTAATCTTGGGGGTTCCCAAGGCTCCCCAAGGTAATATTCAAGGACAACCAAGAGCCTAAGTTTGGCGATGCCCCGGAAGGTATCCCCTCTTTCGTCTTCGTTCATCGGTAACTTTACTTGGAGCTATATTTTTATTTACCACATGATATGTGTTTTGCTTGGAGCGTCATTTTATTTTTTTTAGTATTTGCTTTATGTTATTTAGAATAATGTTTTGAATCCTTATTTTCAATAAAAATGTCAAGGATAGCCTTTACCATGCTTAGTTTGCTAGTATACATGTTGTTGTTTGAAAACACAAAGTTTACCGCTGTTGCAAAAATTCCCTAGAAAAGTCAGAGAGCGATTTAATGTTGAATATTTTTTCATAATTAGATCTGATAAATCTTTTACAGCATAGTATTTTTCTTATAATTTTTGTAGTTAGGGAAGTATGATGAATCTTGCATTCTTTATAGACTATACTGTTTTGGCAGATTGCTGTTATGTTTGCATTGTTTGCATATGCTTGCTTGTTTAATGATTCTATTTTGGTATAGGAGTATTAAATATGCAGATAAATTTAGTATGCAATGTTGAAAAATAATGTTAGTGATTTGTTATAGTAGAAAATGATAAGGTTTTGCATTGGTTTATACTAACCTATCTCACGAGTTCTTGTTGAGTTTGGTGTGGATGAAGCTTTTGATAAAAATAGAAACCATGATATGAGAGGAATTAAGGAGACACAAAAGTTCAAGCTTGGGGATGCCCAAGGCACCCCAAGATAATATTTCAAGAAGTCTCAAGCATCTAAGCTTGGGGATGCCCCGGTAGGCATCCCACCTTTCTTCTTCAACAACTATCGGTTAGTATCGGTTGAACCTAAGTTTTTGCTTCTTCACATGAGTTGTGCTATCCTTGCAATGTCATTTTTTTTGCTTTGCTTGCTGTTTGAATAAAATACCAAGATATGAACTTCTTTATTGAGAGAGAGTCTTCATATAGTTACATAATTATTTAGCTACTCATTGATCTTCACTTATATCTTTTTGGAGTAGTTTGTCATTTACTCGTGTGCTTCACTTATATCCTATGAGTAAATGGTTGAATGAGTTGAATGTCATAAATCTGAAATTATATATGTCTCATTTGCTTATCCCATAGGGGGTAATGACTTTACATCTAAGAAGTAGAGGTTGTAAATTTATTAAAGGTTAGCAAGCATTGTATTGGTCATTTGAATAATTCATGAAAGAATACTGAAGGAAGAGAGATTTCACATATAAATATATTATCATGGACATCTTTTATAATTGTGAGCATTCATTAAGTATGACATGCTAAAGAGTTGATGTTGGACAAGGAAGACAACGTAATGGGTTATGTTTTCTCACATCTCAGTTAAGTTATATTTTCATGGATCATTCAAACATGTTGAGATTGCCTTTCCCCCTCATGCTAGCCTAAATATTTGTACTAAGCGGGAATACTGCTTGTGCATCCAAATTCCTTGAACCAAGTTTTTGACATGAGTGTCCACCATACCTACCTATATGCGGTATTTACCTGTCGTTCCAAGTAAATTTGCATGTGCCAAACTCTAAACCTTCAAACAATAATCTGTTTTGTATGCCCGGATCGCTCATGTAGCGACTCGGGGTTGTCAGTATCTTCCATGCTAGGTGGGTTATTCTCAAGATGAGTGGACTCCTCTCATCAAGCACGAGAAAAATGGCTGGTAACCGGCATGCCCAGTCCCGTGATCAAAAGATGAAAATCAAATCAAAAATAATTGCAAACAAAACTCCCCCAGGTTTGATGTTAGTTGGAGGCACCCATTGTTTCGGGAAAGCCATGGATTGATGATTGTTGGTGGAGGGGGAGTAAAAACGTTTACCATTCTGTTTGGGAACCGCCTATAATGTATGTAGTATGGAAGATATTGGGAACTCTTGGTTGTTATGTTGACAATGAGATCATACCTCTCAAAATTATTTATCTCTATTTCAAAATCGAGCTCTGGCACCTCTGCAAATCCATGCTTCCCTCTGTGAAGGGCCTATCTTTTACTTTATGTCTTTTACTTTATGCAAGAGTCAAGGTGATCTTCACCTTTCCCTTTTTATTTTATCCTTTGGCAAGCACTTTGTGTTGGGGTGATCCTGATATATATATCCAATTGGATGTAAGTTAGCATGAACTATTATTGTTGACATCACCCAAAGGTGAATACGTTGGGAGGCAACACTATAAGCCCCTATCTTTCTCAGTGTTCGATTAAAAATTTGGACCCATTAATATCACGTGAGTGTTAGCAATTGTAGAAGACTATATGATAGTTGAGTATGTGGAGTTTGCTAAATCAAAGCACTGACATAGACCCTTCCTGAAAATAAGATGAATTGCAATTTCTTGATGACTAAGAATGAAGTTTGCTAGTTTTCAAGAAAGTTTATGGTCTATGCTTTAATATGTGAATAACTTGTTACTTGATCATGAAAAGTGTTATGAGATGAACTACAGTTATGACATATAAACATGCTAGAAAAGGTGATTGAAATTATCATTGATCAAACTTATGCACCTGCTAGCATTCACACTTCATAAATTCTTTCTTTTATCATTTACCTACTCGATGACGAGTAGGAATTAAGCTTGGGGATGCTGATAAGTCTCCAACGTATCTATAATTTATGAAGCATTCATGCTATTTTATTATCTGTTTTGAATGATTATGGGCTTTATTATACACTTTTATATTACTTTTGGGAGTAACCTACTAACCGGAGGCCCAGCCCATATTGTTGTTTTATTGCCTGTTTCAGTATTTCGAAGGAAAGGAATATCAAACGGAGTCCAAACAGAATGAAACCTTCGGGAAACTGATTTTTGGGAAGAATATGATCCGGGAGACTTGGAGTTCATGTCAGAAGAGCCTCGAGGAGGCCAGTAGATAGGAGCCCCCCCCCCTACTGGGTGTGCCCCCTGTCTCATGGGCCCCTCGAGCACCCCCCGACCGACTTCCTTCACCTATATAATCTCATCTACCCTAAAAACATCCACGGAGAAGATAGATGAGGAGTTCCACCACCGCAAGCCTCTGTAGCCACCAAAAGTCAATCAGGACCCTATTCCGGCACCCTGTCAGAGGGGGGATCCCTCACCGGTGGCCATCTTCATCATCCGGGCGCTCTTCATGATGAGGAGGGAGTAGTTCACCCTCAGGGCTAAGGGTATGTACCAGTAGCTATGTGTTTGATCTCTCTTTCTCGTGTTCTCTCTCGTGTTCCCTCTATGGCACGACCTTGATGTGTCACGAGCTTTGCTATTATAGTTGGATCTTATGATGTTTCTCCCCCTCTACTCTCTTGTAATGGATTGAGTTTTCCCCTTTGAAGTTATCTTATCGGATTGAGTCTTTAATGATTTTAGAACACTTGATGTATGTCTTGCGTGGGATACCCGTGGTGACAATGGGGTATTCTATTGATCCACTTGATGTATGTTTTGGTGATCAACTTGCGAGTTCCGCCCATGAACCTATGCATAGGGGTTGGCACACGTTTTCGTCTTGACTCTCCGGTAGAAACTTTTGGGAACTCTTTGAAGTACTTTGTGTTGGTTGAATAGATGAATCTGAGATTCTGTGATGCATATCGTATAATCATGCCCACGGATACTTGAGGTGACAATGGAGTATCTAGGTGACATTAGGGTTTTGGTTGATTTGTGTCTTAAGGTGTTATTCTAGTACGAACTGTTGAATAGATTGATCCGAAAGAATAACTTTGAGGTGGTTTCATACCCTACCATAATCTCTTCGTTTGTTCTCTGCTATTAGTGGCTTTGGAGTGACTCTTTGTTGCATGTTGAGGGATTGTTATATGATCTATCTATGTTATTATTGTTGAGAGAACTTGCACTAGTGAAAGTATGAACCTTAGGCCTTGTTTCCTAGCATTGCAATACCGTTTACGCTAACTTTTATCATTAGTTACCTTGCTATTTTTATAATTTAAGATTACAAATACCTTTATCTACCATCCATATTGCACTTGTATCACCATCTCTTCGCCGAACTAGTGCACCTATACAATTTACCATTGTATTGGGTGTGTTGGGGACACAAGAGACTCTTTGTTATTTGGTTGCAGGGTTGTTTGAGATAGACCATCTTCATCCTACGCCTCCCACGGATTGATAAACCTTAGGTCATCCACTTGAGGGAAATTTGCTACTGTCCTACAAACCTCTGCACTTGGAGGCCCAACACCGTCTACAAGAAGAAGGTTGTGTAGTAGACATCTGCGCCCTCCACCCTCGTGGCCGCCTCGAGAGCTTCTTGACTTGCACTCTGAGTCCTCCGGATCACGTTCGTTCGAAAATCACGCTCCCGAAGGTTTCATTCCGTTTGGACTCTGTTTGATATTTCTTTTCTTCAATATACTGAAATAGGCAAAAAAACAGCAATACGGACTGGGCCTTCGGTTAGTAGGTTAGTCTCAAAAATGATATAAAAGTGTAAAGTAAAGCCCATAAACATCCAAAAGATGTAATATAATAGCATGGAACAATCAAAAATTATAGATACGTTGGAGACGTATCACTCCTCACTTTTTCAGGTACCGTATATTATCATCTACACATTTTCATAAGCGGCATTTTTCATGTGTGCACATAAGTTTTATATCATCTTGGAGTACACTTTGGGTACTAATATTGTGTTATATGCTCAATGAAGAGTTCATTCATTGATAGCCTATCAATGCTGCTGGATTCTGTCAAGATCTTATATATAAAAATGTTAGTTTTGATCTGAACATAATTATTGGCTTGTTGTGATGCTTTCGATCTCTGGAGAATTTATATATAGAGGTGATGATTTCATGCACATTGAAATCCCGTATATATTGTACTAGAATTAACCGTTCAGTTGTGTTCTTTCGACATACTCTTTTTTCATACCTTAACTGTTTTCAATCTTCATGTCTACTTAGGCACAACCACATGGAGCAAAACATATAACCAATCAGTGACGTAATAAGCACCCGGATTTTCTCAGTTCTGATGACATTCGTTTGAGGACAATAACAATGGAAGTATATGCATCCAACAAGGCAAAGAGAAGCTTTGTCACATTCTTCGAGTTGAATGTGAGGTTACTATTGTCCATGAGGCTTAAGTTTTACCGCAAGAGATTTCTCATGGACGGACACGTTGAACAGCAAAAAAAAGAAGTTTCAGGTGGACAAATGGGCTTCTAAACGTGCTCGGCTTCTATTTACAACAAGTTGTAGTCATCCTAAAATAATAATTTTTTGCACAGGATGTTGATTTTATGGATCAGACCGATCCATTTGTTTGTGACTACGAAAAAGTGTGGTTGGGTTAGATGTTACTGCCATGTTCAATCTGGGTCTTGTCTAAATATTTGATCAACAATTAATCCTTGGGATTTTTGTACCATTTGTAAGCTTGAGTTGCATGTTGTTGCCCTAGTACTCCTCTCCACCTGCCACTACACTGCCGCATCTTCCACGGCTGCTGTTCGTTCCCGTCCGAGGCCTCGCCGTCATTCTCCGCCTTGGTTCACTCGCTGAGCCCGCCGCCGTCTGGCATTGTCAACATGGTCAACAACCAAGAGGAATTAGGAGATGTTTGTACATGGAGAGGCTGACAGTAGGGACCCACGAAGGTCATTGCATTACGCAAGCAGGTGCCTCGTTATTACAAGCCAGAAAAATACTTCCTCCTAATTGGGAAAAACTAGGTCCCATGCCATTGTCGATGTAGTCAATAAACGAGAAAATTACACGACGAGCAGATAACACCAGGGACCCAGCAGCTTGCCCAGTTGTTTTTAAGTTTCACAGACGGAGCTCAACTACGCGTTGTGCGGGGGTTGTGGCCCTTCTAGCCCACGCTTACGCTTTTATTTAAGCACATGATGAGCCCACTTGATATATTTTTTCTTTCTGAAAATGGTTAGCCCAGTTCTTTTTTTGGGGAATACCAAAACCGAGGCCTACTTGCTTTTCTCAGACCCGCTGGGCTGCAAATCTTTCAAGACGAGGAGGAATGTAAGTAGTAAGAAATGGGCTTCCCCAGAAAATGGGCTATAAGTTGTAAGAAATGGGTTGTAAATTTTTAAACCAAAGCCAACCGGCAATTACAATAAAATATCATATTTTTTGGATTTATCTACTCTCTACTCTTATAAAAACCAAAGCCAACTAGAAATTACATTAAAATATCATCTTTTCTCCTACAAGATAAACTACTCATACAAATGCATCTTCATGTTTCGTGCAACGTACGGGCATCTTGCTAGTTAAGATTTTAAATTCCATTCATTTTTTGCGGAGAATGGTTTTTTGAATTTTATTTTGATATAATTTTTTTAAAATTAGTTTTAACTTGACTCAAAATTTCATGATTAAAAGAGTTCGGACGCCACCGAAATATGCAAAATTTCGTTGAATTTTTTAGCAGTGCCCGAAATATATGGTCTGTAATGCTAATAAAAAGAATATGGGCTTCAAATATCCTTAAGAATTAGCAAATGGGCTGTAAATTATTGAAAATAATGGCTAATGGGCTGTATGCTATTTTCCACAGACTTGGAGGCTGACTTCTGGGCCTACTAGGTTGACGATGACGCTGTCCTAAAAAAATTTGGATGCGTACACAAGGCTTTGTCAACTTAGTCAATACAGAGCAGTGACTGTTGGATGTCCATACAACGGCCGTCGTGCTTCTTCAATCTCTGATCTTCCTGCTCCAGCCGCCCAAACCAGCGCCGGCGGGCTACCTGCTCCCTCCTCCCGTGGCTAGCTGTGCTGCCGCCAGGCCATCCCTCTACCCACCCACACATCCTATTCTTTTCCGGCGACGTCAGTCTCACCCGCAGCTGACTAGTCAGTGCTCGTACTCCCCTCAGCGTGGGCATATGTTGTGGTGGCTTCGCCGGCTCCGGGTCGTTCCCTTCCTGGGCCTCGCCCTTGTCCATCGTGTTTGTGCTCTCGGCGCGACGAGGTCAACATGGTCAACAAATAACAGCCGTCGGAAGAGGCTGACAGTAGGGGCCCACACAAGGAAATGCCTCCTTTTTATGCGCAAAATAATTATTCCTCCACCTGACAGATGGGACCCACCGGAAAGGCCTCTGTATGTCGTGAAAAAACGTTCCTCCCGCTGTCAGCTCGGACCCAGCAGCTATATCTTCGCACGCAAGGAAGTGCCTCATTATTACGCACAAAAAAATGAATACTCCCCCTGCTAGCTGGGACCCACCATAGTGGGAGGCTGACTTGTGGGCCTACTAAGTTGACGGGGACGGAGGGCTTTGTCAACTTAGTCAATATGAATGATTCTAGCTCCAGTGACCATACGATGTCCATCCAACGGCCGTAGTGCTTCTTCAACCTCTGGTCTTCTTGCTCCAGCCGCCCTAAGCATCGTCGGTCGTGCCACATGCTCCTGCCTCCTATGGCCAGCTGTGCTTTAATGGAGGCCTCATCGCCCCCTACTATTCCCATCGCTGGCCAGGCCCTGCAGCGACGGCAGCCTCACACTGCAGCCGAACCAGTGAACCCTCATACTCCTCTCCGCGTGGGCATCCACTGCTGCGTCTTCCCTGGCTCCGCGTTGTCCCCTTCCTAGGCCTCGCCGTCATCCACCGCCTTGGTGTTCTCAGCGCGGCATGGTCAATGTGGTCAATGAACGACTTCCATTTGGAAGAGTACTGTACGTGGAGAGGCTGACAGCTGGGTCCACGGCTGCAGCAAGGAAGTGCCTCCTTATTACGCGGAAAATAATGATTCCTCCACCTGACAGTAGGGACCCATGGATGGGAGACCGTATTTCGTGAAAAAAATGTTTCCTCCCTGACTGTTGGGACCCACCAGCTACATCTTTGCATGCAAGGAAGTGTGTCCATATTACGGGCAAAAAAATGATTCGGCCCCTAACCGCTGGGACCTACCAGCTACATCTTCGCACGCAAGGAAGTGCCTGATAGTCAGGACCCACCTGGTCGAAGCGTACGTAGCGTTGTCATTCTTGTCATGAACGTGTACGTAGTCGATGTAGAGGCGTGTACGTGTCGTAGTAGAGGCGCGCACGTAGCATGTACACGTACGTACGGCGGCCAGGGTGCAAGAAAGAAAATACAGCCACGTATGTACATACGAGCGGGGTCTCGAACGCCTACTCGCGCATACGTATGGCTAGGGCTTGTGTACATGGCTGGGTCGGAACGGAGAAATTGCGTCGTCGTCGTGTTCATGGGGAGCCAACCGGCTGGGTTGAAACGGAATGCGTTGTCATGTTCATCGGGATGGCTTGGATGGAACAGCCGATCGAAACAAGGCTTGGCATACCGCATAATGGAGGAAACAACCTTGTGTTCGACCGGCCATGGTTGAAACGGGATCTTGTTCATCGGGAGGGGTCTGGCGTACCACAAAACAGGGGAGACGGACTTCTGTTGGACCTGCTATGGTTGAAACGGGGTCATGTTGATCGGGAGGGGTGTGGCGTACCGCAAAACAGAGGAAATAGACTTGTGTTGGAGTGCTACGGTCGAAATGGGGGTCCTGTTCATCGGGTGGGGTGTGGCGTACCGCTAAACGAGACTCCACGGGATACTGTTCATCTCCACCGTCAACCTCCTCCAGCCTCCACGGGCTACTTTTCATCCACCGTCGACCTCCTCCAGCCCCCACCTGCCACTGTTCATCCATGCGCTCCTGTTCATCTAGCCTCCACCGGGCGCTCCTCCATTGGCTACTGTTCAACCAGCGCTCTCCACGGGGTCCTGTTCTACCACCCCTCCACGGGCTACTGTTCATCCAGCCCTCCACCGGCTACTGTTCAACTAGCCCTCCACCGGCTACTTCTCAAACTTCCCTCCATGGGGTCCTGTTCATCCAGCCCTCCATGGGGTCATGTTCATCCACGCCCAACCGGCTCGATCGATCGAGGTCCTGTTCATCCAGCGGCAACACCATGGGGTCCTGTTCATCCAACCCCCACCAGGAACTATTCATCCAACCCCTCCCCCCAATAATGCTCACTGTTCATCCAGAGGCACCATCGATCGGCTTCAGTTAGCAGCAGATGCGAAGGAATCGCTCGATCGGGTTCTGTTAACAGCCATCGACCGATCGCTCGGGTTCAGTAACGCGTAGCCTGCAGTGCAATTGCTCGGGTTCAGTTAGGCGACACCTCGCTCGGGTTCAGTTAGAGCCCAACGCCTCACACCCATGCGTGTGAGTGTACGAGAGAAAAGTGCATCGCTCGGCCCCCGACCACCCACCGTGTCATGGACGGCCCAAAGAATGTCATGCAGCTACGTCTCTGGCCCGCCCAGGACGAAAAGCCCATTTTGTGTCATGATTTTTTGTCATAGAAGTAGGAGCCCGCCACATCTATGATGATACCGGGTTTTGTAACATCCCAAATTTTCATTTTGGAATGTTATGCATAGGTCATTTTATGCATATCATATTTTATTGCATTTTGGTTGATCCTAGAAACTCTAAGAAACTCAAGGACCCATGGAGAGAGTCGGGGGTTTCAATTATTTTCATATTTGAATTTTCTCAAATATTGAAAAGAGGATCGATTTGGTTTTAATTATTTTTCCTCTTCAAAAATATTTCCAATATAAAATAAAATAGAGGGGATAAAATGACTTCTCCAACATAAAAGAAATATTGGAGGAAAAATGTTTAAATCAATTAAAGATTTTTATTTGTACTTTTACTGCTATTTTATTTGAATTACAAAATTATGCATGTTTTCAAAATTGCATTTTTAGGCCAGAAAAATGTTCACTTTGTTCTAGTATTTTATTTAGACGGCGAAAATTGTTTTTGGCATTTTTTGATTTTTTTTATATTTTATTAGGATTTTTCTGTTTCTATGGATTATTTAAAAGAAAAGTTTCCCTGGTCGATTGGGCCGAAGCCTAGCCGAGCAGGCCGGTCCAATCACCACCGCCGCCTCCCTCCCTTACGCGACCCGGACTCGCTGGAGTCCAAGCGTGCCATGCCGCCGGCCGCCCCCTCCTCCATGTAGACCGCCACCCACCTTTAAATACCCCGCCCCCCTTGGACCCCGAGCCACCCCGCCGCCCGACGCCATCACCGCCGCAGCCGCCGCCTACTCCGCTGCCGTCCCGCGCCTCGCGATGCCGCCACCCCGTGCCGCCGCCGACCGCCTCGCCCTCCGGAACCGCCACCCCATGCTACCGACGCCGCCCCGCCACACCGGAACTCCGCCGGAGGTAGCCTCCGCCGCCGCTGTTTGTTTTTTTGGATAAGTCAAAACTGTCGGGTTTTTTTTAGAAACCCTAGATCTGTTTTTTTAATAGATCGATTCATTTTTTCGGTTTAGTTGTTTAGCAAACATCCGTCCGTTAGTTCATTTTAAGGAACGTTGTTCACCGTTCAGGTTCAGACAGCGAACGTTCGTTCGTTTGTCTTTTCGTCTTGTTTTATTTTCCAGGGTTTATTTGCGATTATTTTCGATCGCGATTTCTGCCCTGATCTTCGATCTAGTATAACGTTTTACTCGTTTGTCCAAATTATATGAAACCAGCGCCTAAATCTTCGTCTCGAAGCCCTCTTTCTGTTTAACCAACTTGAACATCATTTTGGTACTGTAAAATTTGACTTTAGTCAAGATTAGTAAACGAAGCTTGTTTCATTCGTAGTTTGAGTTTCGTTGCTCCATTTGATTTGATTCTTTTTGCAAACCAGAGATCTTTAGTTGAACTTCTGGGTTGAATCTTCTTATTTGAGTTTTACCCGTGCTTCTTGTTTGAGTGCTTATGTATGCTATTGTTTGTTTGTGATAGAATTCCCGGAGTGCGAAGCGTGCTACTACGAGTCTCTAGGTTTTGCAGATCATCAGCAAGGCAAGTAACACTTTGATCATATCCCTTCATTACCCAGTTTTTATGCATTAGTTCCAATCCTCAAACATTGCATAGTTAGGATCTGAACAACATGTGGGTTTGGGAAGTATATGATGAGGTAGAACCTATTGCCTTTTTATCAAACCTTTGGGAGTTACTTATAAGTTATGCTTAGTATTTCTATGACATGCTTGTAGACGTGGATTGGGTGAGTGTATCCATGACAGATGTGAGAATTGTTAATTAATGGTTAACTTAAGGTGGCTACTTAAATACACATCTGGGTGGATTGGTTGAGGGCACCTGGAGAATCCAATGTTGTCCTAGGATATCTCGGAGTACCCGTGTGATCATCCTACGGTTCGCCACCCAGGCTCAAAGGGATCATAAGATTATTCATGCTAGAAACTTACGTGTGCAGCCACAAGCCATTATGGGCTCTGGCATAGTTGAGTATGTAGTGTGAGCTCTTGAAGAGGTAGACTAGCATACGTAGGGGATGTAGGTGGTACTGTTTACCCGGAGTAGAGAATTAATGCTTCTGAAAGACTGTGTCTCAGTCATCCGTTTCTCAAACATCTTGAAGTGCGAGAAAATTCAACGAAGGAGATCGAGTCTTGTGGGGAAAAGTGTGCAAACCTCTACAGAGTGTACAAACTAATCATGATTAGCCGTGTCCCCGGTTATGGACATCTTGAGTATCTGGTTCTTGGATTTTTCATGTTGATCTCATCACTCTAAATTAACTTGTTGGGTAATTGATGATGTTTAATTGGGATAGAGTTGGAGGAACCTTCTCAATGTTTAACAACCACCATGATAGTTAAATAAAATTTATTCCTTTGATATAGGGAAAAATTGGCTCTATGCAAAACTTTAACCATAGAGCTTTCCACCAGCCATATATGCATGTAGTGATAGCATTTTATTTTGTCCATTACTCTTTTGTGTTACGTTGCCAGCATATTCCATGTGCTGACCCATTTCAGGCTGCAACATATCATGTTGCAGACTTTTCAGACGACGAGTAAGGTGCCATAGGTTGTTGTCGTTCACTCAGCTATGCCGTTGGAGCTGATGGACTCATTTTATGTTCCAAGCCTTCATCTGTTATCGTATTTAGATGGCCTTAAGCCATGTTATTGTAATAAGTTCTCATTTGAGACATTCAATGTAATAAGTGTGTGATTGAAACTCTGTTATAAATCCTCAAGTACTATGCGTGTCAGCATTACCGATCCAGGGATGACATTGATGCACAGAGACTAGACTGTTTGAGGTCTGGTCGCTACAAGATGGTATCCAAGTACACGATGACTATAGGACACGACCACTAAGTTAAACCATAGGTCACTCTTCTCTACTCATTTCTGAGTCCTCTCCCTTTTCCACTCTATAGGATGGTGGACTCAAGGAAAAAGTTTACACAACCGGATGAAGACACTCCTTTTGGACGACACTTGAAGGGAGTTACTAGGTACCTGAACATCGGAAAACCAAGCTTCACCGGGACCTACATCGCCACTTTACCAGAAGAGGAGCATTGGATGATTCGAGTTCAAGTTCCAGGAACGACATTCATGCCAGTTACTGAGCCCATAGAGTTTTCCTTTGATGCACCAACCTGGAGTCTAGGAAAGAACATGGCATCCCACATTGCCATGGGATGCATTGGAGAAGTTTATCACAAGGATCTTAAGGACACTATTTACCAGATATGTGGGCACCGAGATGAGCAATGGGAGATGATCAGCACCAGGAGGGACAGGTCCATTGCATCTTTCATCCAGGAGTTAAACCAACACATTCGCCGCGAGGAGAACCAGATGTGCGCAATCATGATATATCTGAAGAAGGCAATGACCAGGATTACAGAGCTAGAAGAGCAACTCAAGTCTATGCGTGACGGATATGAGGAGGAAATGACGATACTAGTGGAGAAGAATGACGACCTGACAAGGAAGCTAGGAGTATTCATGGGAGACCCCGCGCTAGGAGGAGATGACGACCATTCCAAGGACATTCCTTCAGAGGACTACATCATCATCGACGACACCGATTCTAACCCTGATGATAGCGATGACGACTACATTGATGAAGCTAGAGTGGATATCATGGAGTCTTCCACCAATCAAATCCTCTACTTGGCCACCATATTATTAGTAGTATTCCCCCATGTATATAGAATAGTCCGAGCACTTTTGTAATGATAGTTAGATCGATTGTAAGCCCTTGTTTGAATTTATTGGTGTGCTATGATTGTGTTTGTCTCATGTGCATATGGGTAGTGTTTTCCCCTCTAGACCTCATTCTATTCAATTTTCGCACCTTTTCCAAACCCATCAGATGCCCCCGAGACGTGACAATGGATTTGCCTTCCCATCAGAGCTCACTCAGTTGATCCAGCAGCAGAATACCTTGATGCAGCTACTAGTTCAGAATCAGAACCAAGGCAACAACAACAACAAACCACCACCACCAAAACCTGTTGACCACTTAGCACGTTTCCTAAGGCTGAATTCTCCAGTGTTCTCTAGTAGCACCGAGCCGATTGTTGCAGATGATTGGCTCCGCAAGATTGGAAGGGAGCTGACCACTACAAGATGCACAGATGCAGATAGAGTGCGTTTTGCTGCACATCAGCTTGATGGACCCGCAGCATCATGGTGGGAGAATTTCACAGCCACTTACCCCATTGACACTATTACATGGGATCAGTTTCAGCAGGAGCTATGAACATGAAGAAGCGTGAGTTTTGCAACTTGCGCCAAGGAGGATGCATAGTGGGGCAGTATGTGGATGAGTTTAGTAAGTTAGCTCATTATGCCCCTGATGACGTAGCCACTGATGCTGCTAAGCACGAGAAGTTTCTCGAAGGACTGAATGATGAGCTGAGCATGCAGTTGATGGTGGCAACATTCAGCAACTACCAGGAGTTGGTAGATAGAGCTCTTATGATCGAATGGAAGCAGCAGCAGATAGATAGCTGCAAGAGGAAGTATGGACAAGGGAAATACAATTCAGGAGCTCAGCAGAGACCTCCTTTTACCCTGAACTCGGGAGGACACATTTACCATAACCATGGAGGCCATAATTCCAATGGAGGAAGTTTGCATAACCATAGTGGCCCCAAGAATGGGAATGGGAATGGAGGAAGCAATAGCCAGAACCGTTCCAACCCAGCAATGCCCGCCGAGAAGGATTTAAGTCACATTACTTGTTTCAAGTGCGGGAAGAATGGACACTACGCCACCGAGTGTTTTGAAGCAAAGAATGGAAATGGCAATGGAAGCTCTGGGAAGAAGCCCAACCCTTTCAATAGGGGACAAGTGAACCACGTTAGCATGGAGGAGGTTGAAGAGCACCCAAAAGCTGTTATAGGTAAGTTTTTGGTTAAGTCATTTACTGCAATTGTTCTTTTTGATACTGGTGCATCCCATTCATACATAACAAGTGTGTGATTGAAACTATGTTATAAATCTTCAAGTACTGTGCGTGTCAGCATTACCGATCCAGGGATGACACTAATGCACAGAGACTAGACTGTTTGAAGTCTAGTCGCTACAGGTTCTGTCACAACTATCGTCATAGAAGTGTCATAAGCATGACAGAAAAAAAAATTCAACCCAAAATGTCACGGATGTGTCTTTTTTTGTAGTGGGGTGCCATGTCAATGTCCGAATTGATGGCCAATCTTGCCCATTCCACAATCGTAGGCATTTGATATTTTGGAATGGGAAAACCTTGTCAAAGTTTGCTCATTGATGTACGCAAAACATGCATTTGACATTTTGTAATGCAAAAGCCTTGTCAAATTTTGCTCATTGATGTTAGCAATAAGACACGCGTTTGATATTTTTGAATGGGACGCCCTTTGCTGTCAGCAGCATCGATCGATTTTTCTTTATTCTTTAGTTGCGAAGTAACTATTGGATCTAACATGTGATTCACTGAGATGCATAATCATCGATTGTTTTGAATGCTCTATGAATTGACACGCCTGTGTGTTTGATTGCAATGTACAGGAATGCTAAAAAGCAGCTCAAACTTTTTGTACTCCCTCTATTCCTTTTTACTTCTCATATTAGATTTGTTTCAAGTCGATTTTACATTGTGAACATTGATACTTTTTTCTATAAAATTGGTCAAAGTAGAGATACTTTGACTTCAGACAAAACTTATATGTTGACTAAAAAGGACCGGAGGGTGTACGTGTGAAACTGCTACAAACGAGGTTATCACCCTGGGATTAATGCTAGTATGTATTGTTTTGCATGTTCATCCAATGCCAGTGATACAAGAATTTGAACTAATCGAACTAAATTCATTCATACACTACCGGATTTCATATAAACATGCCGGATTTCATTACATTTCATACATTCTTCAACTAAAAAGGGGTGCACTAGAGGTATAATTAATTAACCTAATCTATGATCTCCAGCGCCCATTTCCCATGTCCGGTCGGCTGAGCCGAACACAAGTTTATTGTCCAGCACACCTCTCCAACTCCACGTTGCCACCAAGAAGCTAATCGGTCGTCAATGCTCAACCCGCCCAGCTTGGCTTCAACCAGAGGGTAGCAGCGGTGGCCTTACTTGGACCCGAGCAGCGACGACGTACCGTGTTCTACTCTTCCTTGTTTTCTGTGTGGCGCGGCCTCATTGGTAGTGGGGCGGGGCCTCAACAGAGCCGGCGATGTCCTCTATCTCGTTGTTGGCGGGGCGAGGCCTCGGCGGAGCGGGGGAAAACCTCCCCCTCATTGTCGGCAAGGCGTGGCCTCGGCAGAGCTAGCGATGTCCTTTGCCTCTTTGTTGGCGGGGCGGGGCCTCGGCGAAGCAGGGCCTCGTCGAAGCCAGTGAAGTCCTCCGCCTCGGTGCTGAGGGGGTGGGGCCTCGGTGGAGCCGGCGATGTCCTCTGCCTCGTTGCTGGCGAGGCGGGTGAGGGAGTCCTGGATAAGGGGGTATCCGGACAGCCAAACTATATGCTTTGGCCGGACTATTGGACTATGAAGATACAAGATTGAAGACTTCGTCCCGTGTCCGGATGGGACTCTCCTTGGCGTGGAAGGCAAGCTTGGCAATTTGGATGTAGATCTCCTCCTCTGTAAACCGACTCTGTGTAACCCTAGCCCCCTTCGGTGTCTATATAAACCGAAGGGTTTAGTCCGTAGGATAGAAGAAGAAGAACAATCATACCATAGGCTAGCTTCTAGGGTTTAGCCTCTCTGATCTCGTGGTAGATCAACTCTTGTAATACTCATATCATCAAGATCAATCAAGCAGGAAGTAGGGTATTACCTCCATCGAGAGGGCCTGAACCTGGGTAAACTTCGTGTCCCCAGCCTCCTATTACCATTAGCCTTAGACGCACAGTTCGGGACCCCCTACCCGAGATCCGCCGGTTTTGACACCGACATTGGTGCTTTCTTTGAGTGTTCCTCAGTGTCGTTGCTATAAGGCTAGATGGCTTCTCCGACCTTCAACCACACTGTCCTGGGTGAGGCCTTCCTCCCCGAACAAATCTTCGTATTCGGCAGCTTCGCACTGCGGGCCAACTCGCTTGGCCATCTGGAGCAGATTGATAGCTACACCCCTGGCCGTCAGGTCAGGTTTGGAAACCTAAACTACACTGTCGACATCCGCGGAGACTTGATCTTCGACGGATTCGGGCCCGTGCCAGGAGCGCCGAATGATCACAACGTGCATGACCTAGATCTGCAGTCGGACAATATTCGGAACATCGCACCTGCTACAGCTTCGGACTCCGTTCCAGAGCAGGTCATGCCTTCCGAGGACAGGTGGATGGAACCCGCCCCGAAGGCCACACACTCACCAGCGTTGGAGCCGAACATAAACTCCTCTCCTAAGGAAATCGGTATCTCCAGACCCCCGGACTCATCTCCGGCCGTATGTTCCGGACCGCGCGCATCCACGCCCGTCGAACCCAACTGGGCTCCGGTCATGGAATTCACCGCCGCGGATATCTTTCAGCACTCCTCCTTTGGAGACGTGCTAGATTCATTAAGGTCTCTCTCTCTCTCTATCAGGAGACTCTTGGCCGGACTATATCCGGCCCGTGTGGGATACGGAGGACAAAAAAAACCGCGACCCACCCACCACCCACTTTATAGCCACTGTCGATGACCTAACAGACATGCTTGACGTCGACTCCGATAACATCAATGGTATGGACGTCGACGTAGGGGAAGACCCGGAACCACCGCCCACAGGGCGCTAGACTGCTACTTCATCATACGACGTTTACATGGTGGATACGCCTAAAGAAGACAATGGTGACAAAAAGGACACAACGGAGGATAAACCTCCCAGACAAAAGCAAAAACGACGGCGCAGGCGCTGCTCTAAGTCCAGTCACAGTAAAAATAGCAATAACAACACAAAATAGGATGACACTCTGGTTGACTCCGAAGGCAACAATGACCATAGGGACCCAGCGATGGAGCAGGACAAGCCAGGTCACGCCGAACACAGCCCGGAGCAGACACCCGATCATAGCGATCTAGAAGGCCGAACTCATCACACTACCTCCAAAGAGGAGGACAGTCCGGTTGATGATGCATTCATCATCCCAGAAAAGCGACTGGAACAAGATAACCTCCGCAGAAGACTCCTGGCCACGGCGAGGAACTTGAAGAAACAGAAGCAAAGGCTTCAAACAGCGCAGGATACACTCAACCGAAGATGGAAGAAGGTGCTGGACACCGAGGGAAAATGTGGTGATGATCGCCACATAAAGAGCTACCTAAAGCGCAAACTACTACCCGAATTCGACGATGAAGCCACATCGCCCGTTAGGCCCAAAAACAATACGGCTACTCAGCCAGACCAACCACCTCATGGCCACGATAGAGCAGCCACTGATACCGCACACGATTTATGAGAGCTCCTGGACAAAAAGGCCAGTGCGGCCAGATCCATCTACGGATCTAGAGGACGTGCTCCAACGCGGGATCATGGTCACCACAGCGATCATACTGATCGAATTCCAGTCCGGAATCAACACCGGGAGAAACAACAGCTGACGGCGTACCGCGACACGGCCAGATACAGAGGGGCTGTGCACCCCTTATGCTTCACCGATGAGGTGCTGGATCATGAATTTCCACAAGGATTCAAGCCCGTGAATATAGAGCCATACGACGGAACGACGGACCCTGGAGTCTAGATTGAAGATTTTATCCTCCACATAGACATGGCTCGTGGGGATGACCTCCACACAATCAAATACCTCCCCCTCAAGTTAAAAGGACTAGCTTGTCACTGGCTGAAAAGCCTCCCCAAAAACTCAAATTGGTAGTTGGGAGGAACTTGTGGATGCTTTCAGGGCCAACTTTCAAGAAACCTATGTCCAGCCCCCGGACGCTAACAATCTAAGTCACATAACACAGCAGCCCGAGAGTCAGCCCGCAAGCTTTGGAATAGATTCCTCACTAAGAAGAATCAAATTGTCGACTGTCCGGATGCCGAAGCCTTAGCGGCCTTCAAACACAGTATCCAAGACGAGTGGCTTGCCGGACACCTCGGCCAAGAAAAGCCGAGAACGATGGCAGCCTTAACAAGCCTTATGACCCGATTTTGTGAGGGCGAGGACAGCTGGTTGGCCCGTAGAGGCACCAGCGACCCAGGCACATCCGAAATTCAAGATGGCAACAGGAAGCCACGGCGCACTAAGCACAAACATCGGAATAACGATAGTCCGGACAACACGGCGGTTAATGCCAGATTCAGGGGCTCTCGACCTGGTCAAGGGGAAAAGCCATTTAAGGGCAGTAAAGAGGGACCATCCGGCCTGAATAAAGTACTGGAAAGATTGTGCCAAATCCATGGCACTTCCGACAAACCTGCAAATCATACCCACAGAGAATGCTGGGTCTTCAAGTAGGCCGGCAAATTAAACGCCAAACACAAGGAAAGGGCCACACCAAGCGAAGACGAGGATGAGCCTCGCCAGCCGAACACGGGGGGCCAGAAAAAATTCCCACCATAAGTCAAAACGGTGAATATGGTACACGCAACTCACGTAGAGTTCGCTGCCCCCAAATTCAATCCCTAGGCAGCCTTCCCGATCACCTTTGATCATAGGGACTACCCGGCTGGTATCCGGCACGGAGGATCGGCTGCCTTGGTGCTCGACCCAAACATTGACGGATACCATCTCACTCGCATCCTAATGGACGGCGGCAGTAGTCTTAACCTGATATATCAAGACACCATCCATGGGATGGGGATTGAAAGTGCGTTATATCGACTATAGGGGGGGTGAACAGGCGATTTTTATGAATTCTTCACTGAGGAATTTGCCGGTGAGGAAATTCCTTAGCGAAGAACTACTAGCAGCGGAATAAGTACTCATAAGTAAGCATAACAGGAGACAGACATAGTCATCATGATGAAATGAAGACAAGCACAGAGTACAGGAAGCGTAAACACAGGATAACACAAGATGAAGACAAACATATTGAAGAAATTGAACTGAGGAAATTGAGAAAGTCTTCAGTCAAAGTCTTCAAACACAGATATGAACAATCACTCAACACAGTAATGAGGAAATGAAAGAGTTGAGGAAATAGAACCAGTAAGGTTGGTGAAGACAATGATTTGGTAGACCAGTTCCAACTGTGGTCTCAGTTGTACGTCTGGTTGGAGCGGCTGAGTATTTAAACTTGAGGACACACAATCCCGGACACCCAGTCGCTGAGCACGCAGCTCAGGACACCAAGTCCTCATCGTATTCTCCTTGAACTAAGGTCACACAGACCTCGTCCAATCACTGGTGGTAAGTCTTCAGGCGACTTCCAAACCTTCACAGACTCGGTCACTCGGCGATCCACAATTCCTCTTGGATGCTCTAGACCATGACACCTAACCGTCTGGAAGAAGCACAGTCTTCAAAGGTAACAAGCGTCGGATCCACGCAGGATCAATCTCTTCAGTGATGCTCAATCACTTTGGGTTTGTAGGTGTTTGGGTTTGGGGTTTTTCCTCACTCGATGATTTTCGCTCAAAGTCCTCGAAGGATGGGTTGCTCTCGGATGACAAGTGTCAGTTTCTCTTAGAGCAGCCAACCAGCTAGTGGTTGTTGGGGCGGCTATTTATAGCCTAGGGAGAAGCTCGACATGATAAGACATAAATGCCCTTGTCTCATATGACCATTAGGTGGATAAGATATTTTGGGACAGCTGGCGCGTAGCACAGCAACGGTCAGCAATTTGACTATCAATTTCCTCAGGGCTATCATGTTCCTCATTGTGTAGGCAATCCGCATTGGCGAATTCCTAACTCCTCAGTCAGAACAAATTCCTCAGCGACCATAAGAACTTCGTCTCTGTCACTGAAGAAATTGACTGAACTGTATGAGATTTCCAAAGGCTTCACTCGAATGGTTTGGTAGGTGTAGGATTTTGAGTTGAGCATCACTTGGAAATTCTTCCTTAGTATTTCCTCGACCCCCTTTAACAGTACGGTGTTTCCTATGACTCAAGAAAGAGAAAAACAAAACTATGAAAACGAAAGTCTTCAAGCTTCATATTCCTCGCATGAATATCAAGTCTTCAAGGTTACACCAATTTCTTCACTTTCAAAGTCTTCATGAAAGTCTTCAAAAATACCAAAATCTTCAGTCGAAGATATTCATTTTTAGGGGTCGACCTTCCCTGTAAATATCAAACTCCTCATAGACTTATAGACATGTGTACACTCACAAACACATTAGTCCTTTAACCTATAAGTCTTCAATACACCAAAATCACTAAGGGGCGCTAGATGCACTTACAGGGATAGACCCATCCAGAATAAGCAAAAGCAACGCCACCTTCAATGGAGTGATTCCAGGCGCCATGGCCCATTGCTGGGGCTCCCTCCTATTAGAAGTGACGTTCGGTTCTCCCGACAAGTTCAGAAGCGAGAACTTACTCTTCAACATCGCTCCCTTCCGCAGCGATTATCATGCATTGCTTGGAAGAACGGCCTTCGCTTGCTTCAACGCAATACCGAACTACGCCTGCCTTAAACCTAAGATGCCCGGTCCACATGGCGTCATAACCGTTGTCGGAAAGATAGAGCAGTACGCGGCGGCTATAGTAGCCGGACATTAAGCGGCCTCTCCTACCGGAAGCATGATTGGTCGTCAAGACCACGGACACGGTTAGACGGGTCCAGTCCATCATTTTTCACAAGAGCCCGGATAAACCCGCGCTAGGCGTCGTACATGTATCCACATAAAATGATACTAGGGGCTGTCATTACATAACAAGGCCCACAATTCGGCTTGCCTCATTAATATGCAAATATGCCATACCTCGAACATCTATCAAGACTAACTAACTTCTCGCACGCTTACTCTCTCTTCATGAAGTTTTCGGTTTTTTTCAGACATTCTTCGTGCGACACCCTTCCAGGATACGGCACAACAGAGACAAAGGCGCAGACGTGCAGCAGGGCCCCGTGCAAAGGTTTCTCTTTAGATTAAGCCCCTGTGTAAACCTTCTTTACTGTCTTTTGTTGCTTGACATCCCATGGGCATTTCATACACCCACAAGGGACACCACCGTTATAGGCTTTCCGCCATGACAGATCAATGCACGTACGTGGAATTACAGGGTCAAGGGCGTTATTCCGCCCAGTATATGTTATAAAGTCTGAATACCCTCGGGAGTGTTCGGCGTCGCGAGTTTGGCCTTATATGCGTCAGCTCCGAATCATGTCTTTGGTCAAATGTTTGGTTAGCCCGGCTCCTGGGTTTGCAGCCTTACGTTCCGTTCTATCGGCTAAGGCGGCCAAAGGAGAACTACTGCAATTGTGCCCTGGTTATTCCGGATGAGCACCTCAATAGAGAAAGCCGAAAACTGACTGTCATGATACAGCGAGAGACTGGTCAACCACTCGAGGACTCCCCGGAATCTATAGGATTCCTCCGCATTAACGAAGGACCGGTTTTCCGGTCAAGTACGCGCACCGTATCGGGATGCACGTGGAAGTACCAGGGGCTACATAGTAGCCCCACCTTTCAACTCCTACGGCTAAGTGAAGGCGTTACAGCTATATAGTCCGGTTGCCTGGTTCGACGTGTGATCACCTCCTTAACGGACCAAGACGTTGGATCAAGTGTGTTACGCCTATCTTTTCGAACACCCCCGCATTATATGCATGGGGGCTGAAGCCAACGACTGCTAACTTTCACGTTATATGCATACATTAATGGCCACACAGGAGACATCATAATACTTCTAGGAAAAAGTATAAATAACAGCCTCTATATGTAACACATAATTGTTTACAACTCAGTGACTTGTCACTCAAACACAACATTCTTCGAGCACTGAGCCTCTATTCTATGGGCACCTTCTATGACCTGCTCGAAATACTGCTCGGCTGGGTCTTGGCTTCCCGCCGGACCCTGGGTCGCAACGCTGGTGGCCTCCATATCTGTCCAATATGTCTTAACACGGGCAAGAGCCATCCGCGCACCCTCTATACATGCCAACCTCTTCATGGCATCGATTCGTGATCTGGCGCCAAATAATCGTTGCACCAAACCAAAGTAACTGTCCGGCCTTGGCTCACTCGGCCATAGATGGTCTATTGCGGACCTCATCGCAAGGCCGGACAGTCTATGGAGCTCGGCTATAGCGGCCATCTTCTCATTTAACAGTAATGAGCGCGCTGGGGGTTTAAATTGCGACCAGAACAGCCTCTCCATTTGGTTATCTTTATGATCCTTGAACAACTTGGCCGCATCTGTCGCACTCTTCGCCAAGTCCGCATACTCATCTGCAGCGCTCCATAGCTTATCCAACAGAGCATACGCGGGATCTAAAAACTTCACCCGCAGCAAGTAAGGATTCCCAGCCGCGATTTCTCCGGCCTGTCGGAGTTCCTCCCGCACGCCCCTAATTTCAGAGCGCGTCTCCTTAGCCGAATCCAGCGCCTTCTTCAGGTCAGCCGCCTTTGCCTGATTCTCCTTCTCGAGAAGTTCATACCGGCCAGCGGCATCCCTCAGCTCAACAGCCATCTCTGCTATCTTCTCTTCGCTTCGAAGATGAGCGGCCTGTTTGGCTTTCAAGTCTTCGGCTACCTTTAGAGCAGCCGCATTGCTGATCCGGGCTTGTTCCTTGGCTAGGGCCAGCTCCGCCTTCAGGGCCTCAACGGCAGCAGCTCCACCTGCAGCAAACATCATATTACATTAATATTTCAATACTTTCCACGGTTCCTAAAACCATATACGGAAACACGGAGCGCATACTCTGCGACTCGTCTAATCGCTTGTTCATAAGCTATGTCGGCATCCACCACATCAACTTTTCGCCCCAATTCGGCCACTTCAGCAGTCCGGTCTACCGCCAGACCCTTAGCAACCTGTGCATAAATATAGTACGATCAAACCTGGGAATGTGATCCTCCGTTTGCCTCTTAGGGCTGGCAACCACAGTCTCAGGGGCTACTTCTATACAGAGCACATCTATCGCGTACGGTACAACCAAAAAACCGCGCATTGCGTACCTCAAAGCCTTTGAGCAAGCTCCTAAAAGCCTCATTTAACCCGCTAGTGGCGGAAGAAATTTTCTCCAACACCGTACCCATTAGTGTACGGTGATCCTCCGAGAGAGCAGCTGACTCCAGGAGGCCCGTCAGTATGTCTGGCCGGGCACTGGATTCTCCCAGACCTTTGCCATTGCCCTCCAAAGGAGTCAAACGTGACGGGCTCGGGGCGGCCGAAGTGTTAGATTTTGGCCTCAGTGGATCTGGACTCCTTCGCGACAACACCTTAGGGTCACCCGCCTCACGTGGCGGAGAGGTAGGTGGGGTTTCGCTCTCCATCATCTCCGGAAGAAGATCCCCCGAAGATGAACCCTATTGAGACGAACTGCTAGCCGGACTGTAAAAAGATTCTGGTTATTACTCTCAGAGGAAAAGGCAATAAGCTTCTTATATAATAACTTACAGCTCGGTGGAGGGCTGGCCCGTTTGTGGGCATGACGCGGCGAGGACGTCCTTCGGCGCCGGGCTCCCTGAGGAAGGTTTCTTCCCTTGCTTAAGTGCCTCCATCTCTGAATCTTCGGAGGCAGCCTTTTTCTTCCCGAGGGGGAGGAGCCCTTGGATTCACATCCTCGACTATCCTCCCTCGTGGAGACATTAATTCTCCAGGTTCGGATGAGAAATGTATGAGGCTCACCTTCCCCTCCCTCTTTCCTTGATGGCACTTGGCTTAACATCCGCTCGAGCATCTTGGTTATGGCCGAGCTGGGCGAGCCTTCGGGAAGGGGGGACGGACACCTGATTCTCTCTGCCTTGCTAAGCCAATCCTGGTTGCGGACAGTGTTCAGAACAATGCTATGACAAATATAAGCAAGGTGTTCGGTTATAGGGTTACTTACTTGGGTATCTGGGCGATTGCAGCTCAGACCCACGTCCTCGATGGTGTCCGGACACTTTATTCGTGGTCCGAAGAACAACTTATACATCCCTTCGGGCGTCATGCCGAGGAAGTTCTGAATGGTTCGTGGGCCTTCTGGATTGAACTCCCACATCCGGAGAGGCCGACGTTTGCACGGCAGGGCCCACCGAACTAGCATTACGTGGATTATTTTGACAAAACTAATGTCCCTCTCGAGAAGCTCCCGAATGCGGCTCTGCAGCATCGGTACATCATTTGTGGGTCCCCAGTTCAGTCCCACATTGGCCCATGACACCAGTTGGGGTGGAGGGCCTGAGCGGAAGGCGGGTGCGGCAGCCCACTTTGAGCCTCAAGGAGCTGTGACATAGAACCACCTCCATTGCCATAAATCAGATACCTCCGGAAAGGAGCCTTTGGGCCACGGAGCATCAGCGTTCCTTCCTATTATGGCGCCTCCGCACACTGCCTGTCGCCCCTCAATCATCTTCGACTTCACATTGAAAGTCTTGAGCCATAAGCCGAAGTGGGGGTAATATGGAGGAAGGCCTCACAAACGACGATAAACGACGAGATGTGGAGGATGGAATCCGGAGCTAGATCGGAAGTCTATCCCGTAGTAGAACATGAGCCCCCTCACAAAGGGGTCAAGAGTAAGGCCTAAGCCCCGGAGGAAGTGGGAGACAAATACGACGCTCTCATTGGGCTCGGGAGTGGGAATAACCTGTTCGGGAGCAGGAAGCCTGTGCTTGACATCGGCGGTCAAATACCCGGCCTCCCTGAGCTTCGCAATATCCTCCTCTGTGACAGAGGAAGCCATCCACTGGCCTTGATAGTCAGATCCGGACATGATCGAAGATCCGGGGTGCTTAGGCTCGAGCTTTGGGTGTTGTAACTCGGGGTGCGAGATGCGCGTGCATGGAGATAGAGGGATAGGCCTTGACTCCCTTATAAACGGGGGAAGAATATCAAGTGTACCCAAGCATGGTCGTTATGGACTTGTCTAAAAGCACGGAGTCATGCCAACAGGCACGATTAGATTACCCATACCCGTATTGATGAGGATCCCATAATAAGAGGGACACAATCTCTTCTTTGACAAGACGTGCCAATGAAACCACCTTGTAATGTGCGCGGTAGCCTGCTGTAAATAAAGCGGTTTGGATAAAAACTGGACCGTGGCGTGATGTTTCAAAGAGTTGTTAGCAGATCAGATTTGTGGGTTATTATTCTCTCTATGGTGGTATATGGAATTTATCTTGCAGAGCCGGACACGATCCTTGTGTTCGCAATTTATCTTGGAATATTGGGAGATGGAACCCGCCTCGCAATGCCGAAGACAATCTACGCATCGGACTCATCGTCATTGAAGCCTGGTTCAGGGGCTCCTGAGGGAGTCCTGGATAAGGGGGTATCCGGACAGCCGGACTATATTCTTTGGCCGGACTGTTGGACTATGAAGATACAAGATTGAAGACTTTGTCCCGTGTCCGGATGGGACTCTCCTTGGCGTGGAAGGCAATCTTGGTGATTCGGATGTAGATCTCCTCCTCGGTAAACCGACTCTGTGTAACCCTAGCCCCCTCCGGTGTCTATATAAACCGGAGGGTTTAGTCCGTAGGACAGAAAAAGAACAACAATCATACCATAGGCTAGCTTCTAGGGTTTAGCCTCTCTGATCTCGTGGTAGATCAACTCTTGTAATACTCACATCATCAAGATCAATCAAGCAGGAAGTAGGGTATTACCTCCATCAAGAGGGCCCGAACCTGGGTAAACATCGTGTCCCCAGCCTCCTGTTACCATTAGCCTTAGACGCACAGTTCGGGACCCCCTACCCGAGATCCGCCGGTTTTGACACCAACAGTGGGGCCTCGGCAGAGCAGGGCCTCGCCGAAGCCGGCGAAGTCCTCCACCTCAGTGTCGGCCGTGCGGGGCCTTGGCAGAGCCGGCATTGTCCTCCGCCTCGTCGTCGGTCTCGCCAAACATCGCCTCGCCCGCTTCATTGTCCTCTTTGTAGGTGGCTGCCACCTCCGCCACCCGCATGCGGTACCGCCAGCTCGCGAGACGGCTCTTGCGGGGGGTGCGGTATGACTCGAGCAATGCCTCCTGCTCCACCCACTCCACGACGATCTGCTCCTCCGCCTGTAGGTGCTCCTAGAGGAGATGGTGGTCGTAGTCGGCGTCGGCTTGCGCCTCCGGAACTGCTCCTCATGCTTATGCCTCACCGTGTCCATGTATTGGGCACGGGCCTTGCTGATGGTCATGGTGCAATGTACCGGTGAGGATGGCGCGGAGGAGGGGGTTGGCGCCGGATCATTGACTACCACGTCTCCATTGGGACGTCCTCGTCCTCCGGCTGCCTACCGGCCAGCCAGTCGGCAACAATGGCTGCGATCTCCTTTTGGCCTGTCGTCCGCCTGTCCCGAAGAGCGCTGGAGCACCAGGAAGCCATGGTGGGCAGTAGTGGTGTGGACAGGAGAAAGGGAACGGAGGCGGATGACTGCGGCTATGGCCGGCGCAGTAGTTTATAGCAATGGTGGGATACAGAGGGACGAACGAGTGGCATTGGAGTAGCCGCCTCGGCAACCGCGTATCATTAATGTGGGTGGCAGATGGACGGACAGACGTCACTTGTGTCGTTTGAACGCGGAGTAATTGCCTGCACCGGGAAGCGGCGCTGGTGGCACTGACCGTTTTAGGAGGAAAGCGGGCGAGGGAGGCGGTCTGGGTGGGCCAGGGCGGTTAGACTCATGCTTGGTAGCAGTCCAGGCGTCCAGTAGCCAGACATGCTGGCTCGCGAGTGAGCTCGCCGAGATGAGTGACGATAATCAGACGATGGACGTGGCTTCCGACCAGGAGCCGGCGGCACCGCCCAAGCCGGTGCATGTCGAGTTCACCATAGAGCAGGTGCAGCCGCACTTCGATGCCCTAATGGCGGAAGAGCTACCAGCGTAGGAGGACCTGTGCTGCAACCTCCATCTCCTCAATGAGCACCGGCTCGCGGAAGGACGAAGCACCGGCGAACAAGCGAACGACAATGCCATCGCGGACATGTGGCCCTATGATCCTGGCTTCCTGAACGAGCAGCAGGCGATGTATCAGACCATCCGTAGGGCCCTCTCCATCATCCTTCGAGTTGTTGCGCTCGTCGTGGTGCTGCCATCTCGCATTGTCAACATGATCAACAAACAAGAGGAATCAGGAGATGACTTTAATTGGAGAAGATGACAGTGGATTCCACCAGGGCCATATCCACACGTACGCAAGTGCCTCCTTATTAGTATATATAGAACTATAAGTTTTTTGCTTCCTCCTTGTTTCCTGACATCATGGTCTAATGACGCACAAGTGTAGGGGATCTATCGTAGTCCTTTCAATAAGTAAGAGTGTCGAACCCAATGAGGAGCAGAAGGAAATGACAAGCGGTTTTCAGTAAGGTACTCTCTCCAAGCACTAAAATTATAGGTAACAGATAGTTTTGTGATAAGGTAATTTGTAATGGGTAACAAGCAATGAAAGTAAATAAGGTGCAGCAAGGTGGCCCAATCCTTTTTGTAGCAAAGGACAAGCCTAGACAAGCTCTTATATGAGAAAAGCACTCCCGAGGACACATGGGAATTATCGTCAAGCTAGTTTTCATCACGCTCATATGATTCGTGTTTGTTACTTTGATAATTTGATATGTGGGTGGACTGGTGCTTGGGTACTGCCCTTTCTTGGACAAGCATCCCACTTATGATTAACCCCTATTGCAAGCATCCGCAACTACAAAAGAAGTATTAAGGTAAACCTAACCATAGCATGAAACATGTGGATCCAAATCAGCCCCTTACAAAGCAACACATAAACTCGGGTTTAAGCTTCTGTCACTCTAGCAACCCATCATCTACTTATTACTTCCCAATGCCTTCCTCTAGGCCCAAACAATGGTGAAGTGTCATGTAGTCGATGTTCACATAACACCACTAGAGGATAGACAACATACATCTTATCAAAATATCGAACGAATACCAAATTCACATGACTACTTATAGCAAGACTTCTCCCATGTCCTCGGGAACAAATGTACTACTCACAAATCATATTCATTTTCATAATCAGAGGGGTATTGATATGCATTAAGGATCTGAACATATGATCTTCCACCAAATGAACCAACTAGCATCAACTACAAGGAGTAATCAACACTACTAGCAACCCACAGGTACCAATCTGAGGTTTTGGTACAAAGATTGGATATAAGAGATGAACTAGGGTTTGAGAAGAGATGGTGCTAGTGAAGATGTTGATGGAGATTGACCCTCCCGATGAGAGGATCGTTGGTGATGACAATGGTGATGATTTCCCCCCTCCCTGAGGGAAGTTTCCCTGGCAGAACAGCTACGCCGGAGCCCTAGATTGGTTCCATAAAGGTTCTGCCTCGTGGCGGAGGAGTTTCATCCCGTAAGCTTGCTTCTGATTTTTTTTCTAGGGTAAAAGAATTCATATAGTAGAAGATGGGCACCGGAGGCCTGTCAGGGGGCCCACAAGGCAGGGGGCGCGCCCCCACCCTCGTGAACAGGGTGTGGGGCCCCTGACGCTGATTTCTTTGCTAGTATTTTTTATTAATTCCAAAAATGAATTTCGTGGAGTTTCAGGACTTTTGGAGCTGTGCAGAATAGGTCTCTAATATTTGCTCCTTTTCTAGCCCAGAATCCCAACTGTCGGCATTCTCCCTCTTCATGTAAGCCTTGTAAAATAAGAGAGAATAGCCATAAGTATTGTGACATAACGTGTAATAACAGTCCATAATGCAATAAATATCGGTATAAATGCATGATGCAAAATGGACGGATCAACTCCCCCAAGCTTAGACCTCGCTTGTCCTCAAGCGGAAGCCGATATCGAAAAATATGTCCACATGTTTAGAGATAGAGGTGTCGATAAAAATAAAATATGGACATGAGGGCATCATGATCATTCTTATAACAGCAACATATATATATTGTCATATGATTTCTTATGCTCAAGTAACAATCTATTCACAATATCAAGTATGGTTCAGAAACTTCATTGAGAACTAACAAACTATAATCTCAGTCATTGAGGCAATTTCAATTTATCATAACATAGGAAAGAGTCAACATAAGAGCTTTTCAGCAAGTCCACATACTCAACTATCATTTAATCTTTCACAATTGCTGACACTGATGCAATACTTATGGTTATGGAGTTTTAGTCGGACACAGAGAAAGATAGGGGCTTATAGTGTTGCCTCCCAACGTTTTACCTCAAGGGTAATGTCAACAATAATAGTTCATGCTAACTTACATCCAATTGGATATATATATCAGGATCTTTCCAACACGAGGTTCTTGCCAAAGGATAAAATAAAAAGGAAAGGTGAAGATCACCTTGACTCTTGCATAAAGTAGAAGATAGACCCTTTGAAGAGGGAAGCAAAGGTTGTCATGTGCTTTTATGGTTGGATGCACGAAATCTTAATGCAAAAGAACGTCACTTTATATTGCAACTTGTGATATGAACCTTTATTATGCAGTCCATCGCTTTTATTACTTTCATATCACAAGATCGTATAAAGCTTATTTTCTCCACACTAATAAGTCATACATATTTAGAGTGCAATTTTTATTGCATGCAACATGACAACTTACTTGAAGGATCTTACTCAATCCATAGGTGGATATGGTGGACTCTCATGGCAAAACTGGTTTAAGGGTATTACGGAAGCACAAGTAATTTTTTACTTGGTGCAAGGAATTTGGCTAGCATGAGGGGGATAGGCAAGCTCAACTTGCTGGAGGATCCATGACAATATACTTTAACTAAGATGTGAGAAAGCATAACCCATTACATTGTCTTCCTTGTCCAACATTGACTCTTTAACATGTCATACTTTAATGAGTGCTCACAATTATAAAAGATGTCCATGATAGTATATTTGCATGTGAGAACCTCTCTTTCTTTATTACTTCCTATTAATTGCAACGATGACCAAAACTAGGTTTACCAACTCTCAACAACTTTTATGCCTCATACTCTTTATGTGTGAAGTCATTACTATCCATAAGATCAACATGGTCTCTTTTATTTCTTTTTATTCTTTCTATTTTCTCAAGATCATAGCAAGATAGCAAAGCCCTTGACTCATCACTAATCTTTATTATAAATAGCTCACGGACTCGATTACATAGAGGGATCACAAAGCAAAACTCAAAACTAATTCATACAAAACTTTATTCTACTAGATCAAGATATTACCAAATGGATCGAACTAAGAAAAACTGTAAAGATAGGAGTGTGATGGTGATACGATACCGGGGCACCTCCCCCAAGCTTGGCAGTTGCCATGGGGAGTGCCCATACCCATGTGAGTATGTCTCCTTTGCTGGTGAAGAAGGTAGTGTTGTTGATGATGTAGGCTTGTCCTCCATCTTCCAAGGCATAGGCTCCCCATCATAGAAAGATGATCGTATCTCCGGGATCCTCAAATCTGCAGCCAAGCTCATCATCTTGAATCTATATTCATACTCACAGTTTTGGTTTTGCAGGTCATAGATCTGGGCTTGGAGGTGCTCGATTTTCTCATGAAGCTTGAAGATGGTCTCCCCAATGTCCTTGGTGTCCAGCTTGTGCTTGTTGGTGAACTCCACGATCATCATGTGGTTGGAGTTGAGTCCATGTTCCACCATCCCTTGGCACTTGAAAACTTGTTGCTCCATTGCTTTGAGTTTTGTTTCCACGCTTCCGGTCCTCCTTGGTCCCTCAACATTGCGGATGTGCAGCACCCCCTCACGCATCTCAATGGTTTGAGGGTGTTGCAGCACCTCTGCGAGGTAGGGATTGATGACCTTCTCGAAAAACTTGTCCTTGGGGGCGCTTGAAGGCGTCATGGTGATCTAGATTTGTCAGAAAAACAGCTCGAAACAAAGACAGAGGATATTTGCGTGATACGGTGGTCAAAACCTCCGGGAGATTATATAATGAATTTTTACCGACAAAAAGAAGTATCGTGCAAGAAAATGGAGTCCGGAGAGCACACGAGGTGCCCACGAGGCAGGGGGCGCGCCCAGTAGGGTAGGACGCGCCCTCCACCCTCGTGGACGCCTCGTGTCCTTCCTGGACAACTTCTTATTTTCCTGTTTTCTTAAATATTCCAAAACGGAGAAATACTGCTGTAAAAATTAATTTGGAGTTGGTTTACTTACCGTACCACGTACCTATTCCTTTTCAGAGTCTGGAACATTCTGGCAAGTGTCCCTTATGTATTCCTCTAGGGTTACAGTTTCAATAACGTTAGTTTCAACATTTATTGGGTTACCTAAGATATAATGTTTAATTCTTTGACTGTTCACCACCTTCGGATTTGTGCCCTCGAAGTTGTTGATTTTTATGGCACCAGAACGATAGACTTCCTCGATAACGTAAGGGCCTTCCCATTTAGAGAGAAGTTTTCCTGCAAAAAATCTTAAACGAGAGTTGAAAAGCAACACATAGTCACGTATATTAAACTCACGCTTTTGTATCCTTTTATCATGCCATCTTTTAACTTTTTCCTTAAACAGTTTGGCATTTTCATAAGCTTGGGTTCTCCATTCATCGAGTGAGCTAATGTCAAACAACCTCTTCTCACCGGAAAGTTTGAAATCATAATTGAGCTCTTTAATAGCCCAATATGCCTTATGTTCTAGTTCAAGAGGTAAGTGACAAGCTTTTCAATAAACCATTTTATATGGAGACATACCCATAGGATTTTTATATGTACTTCTATAAGCCCATAATGCATCATCAAGTTTCTTGGACCAATTCTTTCTAGATCTATTAACAATCTTTTGCAAAATTAATTTAAGCTATTTGTTACTCAATTCTACTTGACCGCTGGACTGTGGGTGATATGGATATGCAATTCTATGATTAACATCATATTTAGTAAGCATTTTGCGAAAGACACCATGAATAAAATGTGAACCACCATCAGTCATTAAGTATCTGGGGACTCCAAACCTCGGAAAAATAACTTCTTTAAGCATCTTAATAGAGGTGTTATGATCAGCACTACTAGTTGGAATAGCTTCTACCCACTTAGTAACGTAATCAACAGCAACTAAAATATGTGTATACCCATTAGAGGCAGGAAAAGGTCCCATATAATCAAAGCCCCAAACATCAAATGGTTCAATAACAAGAGATAGTTCATAGGCATTTCTTGACGTCTACTGATATTACCAATTCTTTGACATTCATCACAAGACAAGACAAACTTACGGGCATCTTTGAAGAGAGTAGGCCAATAAACACTAGATTGCAATACCTTATGTGCAGTTCTATCTCCAGCGTGGTGTCCTCCATATGCCTCGGAGTGACACTTGCGCAGGATCTGTTCCTGTTCATGCTCAGGTACACAACGTCTAATGACACCATCTACTCCTTCTTTGTAAAGGTGTGGGTCATCCCAGAAGTAATGTCTTAAATCATAGAAAAACTTTTTCTTTTGCTGGTATGTAAAACTAGGTGGTATGAATTTAGCAACAATGTAATTAGCATAATCAGCATACCATGGAGCAGCACAAGAAGCATTTATGACAGCTAATTGTTCATTAGGAAAGCTATCATTAATAGGTAGTGGGTCATCAAGAATATTCTCTAACCTAGACATGTTGTCTACAACGGGGTTCTCAGCTCCCTTTCTATCAATAATATGTAAATCAAATTCTTGTAACAAGAGAACCCACCTAATAAGTCTAGGTTTAGCATCTTTCTTTTCCATAAGATATTTAATAGCAGCATGATCAGTGTGAATAGTTACTTTAGAATCAACATTATAAAGTCTAAACTTATCACAAGCAAATACAACTGCTAAAAATTCTTTTTCAGTGGTAGCACAATTTCTTTGGGCACTGTCTAGAGTTTTACTAGAATATTGAATAACATTTAGTTTCTTATCAACTCTTTGTCCTAGAACAGCACCTACAGCATAATTGCTAGCATCACACATAATTTCAAAGGGTAAATTCCAATCAGGTGGCTGAGCAATAGGTGCAGAAATCAAAGCTTTCTTAAGTATTTCAAATGCCTCTACACAATCCTCATCGAAGGCAAAAGGAATATCTTTTTGTAATAGATTAGTCAGAGGCCTCGAGATTTTAGAAAAGTCCTTAATGAACCTCCTATAAAAACCGGCATGACCAAGGAAACTTCTTATACCTTTGATGTCCTTGGGACATGGCATCTTTTCAATGGCATCAACTTTAGCTTTATCAACTTCAATACCTCTTTCAGAAATTTTATGCCCCACGACAATGCCTTCATTAACCATAAAGTGGCACTTCTCCCAGTTCAAAACAAGACTAGTATCTTCGCATCTCTGCAAAACTCGTTCAAGGTTGCTCAAGCAATCATCAAAAGAGGATCCATAAACGGAGAAATCATCCATGAATACCTCACAAATCTTTTTACAAAAGTCAGAGAATGTAGCCATCATGCATCTTTGAAAATTAGCAGGTGCATTACATAAGCCAAAAGGCATACATCTATAAGAAAAAGTACCGAAAGGGCAAGTAAAAGTGGTCTTTTCTTGATCATCCGCTGACACATGTATTTGAGAGAAACCAGAGTAACCATCTAGAAAGCAAAAAATGTGTATGTTTGGATAGTCTTTCTAGCATTTGATTAATAAAAGGTAAAGGGTAATGATCCTTTTTAGTAGCTTTATTTAATTTGCAGAAATCAATTACCATCCTATAACCTGTAATAATTCTTTGCAAGATCAATTCGTCTTTATCATTAGGAACAACAGTAATACCTCCCTTCTTAGGGACACAATGGACATGACTTACCCACTTACTATCAGCAACGGGATAAATTATACCTGTGTCTAGGAGCTTTAGTATTTCCTTTCTTACCACTTCCTTCATCTTAGGGTTTAACCATCGTTGGTGATCAATAACTGGTTTGGCGTCTTCTTCCAACTTAATTTTGTGTTGGCATAGAGTGGGACTAGTACCTTTAAGATCATCAAGAATATATCCAATAGCACCACGGTGCTTCTTCAGAGTTTTCAATAATCTTTCCTCTTCCTGCTCTGAAAGGTTAGCATTAATAATAACAGGATATATCTTCTTTTCATCAAGATAAGCATATCTAAGAGTATCAGGTAATGGTTTAAGCTCAAACACGGGATCACCCTTAGGTGGTGGGAGATCCCCTAGGATTTCAACAGGTAAGTTGTGTTTCTGAATAGGACCATGTTTAAAGAATACTTCATCTATTTCCCTTCTTTCACTCATGAACATATCATTTTCATGGTCTAGCAAATATTGTTCTAAAGGATCAGTAGGAGGCACATCAATAGAAGCAAGACCAATAATTTCATCCTTACTAGACAGTTCTTTATCATGGGGTTGTCTACGAAATTTAGCAAAATTAAACTCATGAGTCATATATTCCAAGCCAATCGTGACAACATCCTTTTTGCAATCAATTCTAGCATTAACAGTATTCAAGAAGGGTCTACCAAATATAATGGGACAAAAGTCATCTTGTGGGGAACCAAGAACAAGAAAATCAGCAGGATATTTAACTTTCCCACACAAGACTTCAACATCTCTAACAATCCCAATTGGTGAAATAGTATCTCTATTGGCAAGCTTAATTGTAACATCAATATCTTCTATCTCAGCAGGTGCAATATCATACATAATTTCTTGATATAAGGAAATAGGTATTGCACTAGCACTAGCACCCATATCACATAAGCCATGATAACAATGATCTCCTATTTTAACAGAAATAACAGGCATGCCTACTATGGGTCTATGTTTCTTAGCATCAGGTTTAGCAATTCTAGCAGCTTCATCACAGAAATAAATAACATGCCCATCAATATTATCAGCCAAGATATCTTTAAGCACAACAATATTAGGTTCAACTTGAATTTTCTTAGGTGGTGTAGGTGTTTTAGTATTACTTTTATGAACCACAGTTAAATTTTTAGCATGATCCTTTATCCTAACAGGGAAAGGAGGTTTCTCAATATAAGTAGTAGGGACAATAGGATCATTATAAGTGATAGTATTTTCTTCAACTTTAATAGGTGCAACTACTTTTACTTCAGTGGGAGGATTATATTGAAACCACTTCTCCTTAGGGAGATCAACATGAGTAGAAAATGATTCACAAAAAGAAGCTACTATCTCAGAGTCAAGTCCATATTCAGTGCTAAATCCACGAAAAGCATCGGTATCCATAAAAGATTTAACACAATCAAACTTAGGTGTCATACCTGACTCCTTACCATCGTCAGAATCCCAATCTTCAGTGTTGCGTTTAATTCTTTCCAATAAATCCCACTTGAATTCAATAGTCTTCATCATAAAAGACCCAGCACAAGAAGTATCAAGCATGGTGCGATTGTTGAGAGAAAGTCGAGCATAAATTTTTTGAATAATCATTTCTCTTGAGAGCTCATGATTGGGGCATGAATATAACATTGACTTAAGGCTTCGCCAAGCTTGAGCGATGCTTTCTCCTTCGCGAGGCCAAAAATTATATATATAATTACGATCACGATGAACAAGATGCATAGGATAGAACTTGTGGTGAAATTCCAATTTCAATCGTTTATAGTTCCAGGATCCCATATCATCACATAGCCTATACCATGTCAATGTGTATCCCTTCAAAGATAAAGGGAAAACCTTCATCTTGATAACATCCTCAGGCATACCTGCAAGATTAAATAATCCACAAACTTCATGTACATAGTTAGGTGCAAGTCGGGATTTAAGGTTCCATCTCCTGTAAAAGGATTAGCTAGCAGTTTCTCTACCATACCCGAAGGAATTTCAAAGTAAACATTTTTAGTAGGTTGAGGAGCAACTCTTTGCTCTACTGGTCGAGGTGAAAATACCCCGAACAAGCCCCTCAAAGGATTAGTTTCCACAGTAACAAGTGACAGTAAATTTCAGCACACTATATAAAAGTTTCCTTACCAAGTTCCACTTACCAAAGGCGCTTCACTCCCCGGCAACGGCGCCAGAAAAGAGTCTTGATGACCCACAAGTGTAGGGGATCTATCGTAGTCCTTTTGATAAGTAAGAGTGTCGAACCCAACGAGGAGCAGAAGGAAATGACAAGCAGTTTTCAGTCTCTCTGCAAGCACTGAAATTGTAGGTAACAAATAGTTTTGTGATAAGGTAATTTTTAACGGGTAACAAGCAATCAAAGTAAATAAGGTGCTGTAAGGTGGCCCAATCCTTTTTGTAGCAAAGGACAAGCCTGGACAAGTTCTTATATGAGAAAAGCGCTCCCGAGGACACATGGGAATTATCGTCAAGCTAGTTTTCCTCACGCTCATATGATTCGCGTTCGTTACTTTGATAATTTGATATGTGGGTGGACCGGTGCTTGGGTACTGCCCTTTCTTGGACAAGCATCCCACTTATGATTAACCCCTATTGTAAGCATCCGCAACTACAAAAGAAGTATTAAGGTAAACCTAACCATAGCATGAAACATGTGGATCCAAATCAGCCCCTTACGAAGCAACGCATAAACTAGGGTTTAAGCTTCTGTCACTCTAGCAACCCATCATCTACTTTTTACTTCCCAATTCCTTCCTCTAGGCCCAAACAATGGTGAAGTGTCATGTAGTCGAGTTCACATAACACCACTAGAGGATAGACAACATACATCTTATCAAAATATCGAACGAATACCAAATTCACATGACTACTTATAGCAAGACTTCTCCCATGTCCTTAGGAACAAACGTACTACTCACAAATCATATTCATGTTCATAATCAGAGGGGTATTGATATGCATTAAGGATCTGAAAATATGATCTTCCACCAAATAAACCAACTAGCATCAACTACAAGGAGTAATCAACACTACTAGCAACCCACAGGTACCAATCTGAGGTTTTGGTACAAAGATTGGATACCAGAGATGAACTAGGGTTTGAGAGGAGATGGTGCTGGTGAAGATGTTGATGGAGATTGACCCCCTCCCGATGAGAGGATCGTTGGTGATGATGATGGTGATGATTTCCCCCTCCCTGAGGGAAGTTTCCCCGGCAGAACAGCTCCGCCGGAGCCCTAGATTGGTTCCGCCAAGGTTCCGCCTCGTGGCGGCGGAGTTTCATCCCGTAAGCTTGCTTCTGATTTTTTTTCCAGGGTAAAGACTTCACATAGCAGAAGATGGGCACCAGAGGCCTGTCTGGGGGCCCATGAGGCAGGGGCGCGCCCCCACCCTCGTGAATAGGGTGTGGGCCCCCTGACGTTGATTCTTTCCCAAGTATTTTTTATTAATTCCAAAAATGACTTTCATGGAGTTTCAGGACTTTTGGAGCTGTGCAGAATAGGTCTATAATATTTGCTCCTTTTCCAGCCCAGAATCCCAACTGTCGCCATTCTCCCTCTTCATGTAAGCCTTGTAAAATAAGAGAGAATAGCCATAAGTATTGTGACATAACGTGTAATAACAGTCCATAATGCAATAAATATCGGTATAAAAGCATGATGCAAAATGGGCGTATCATGGTCCCACACCATTGTCAACCTATATAGTCAATAATCGAGAGAATTGCACAAGTAACGGCCGACAACTAGGACCCAGCAGCTCGAGTAGTATTTCTGTTTTTGACGTGTGAGCAGAGTTTTTCTTGAGCAATGTTTTTGTCATTGTTCAGAGGAGCAGGGTATCAACTAGCCGGGTTGTGGCCCGTCTAGCCCAGGCTATTATTTTATGTCGACCAAATATCCAGCCTAGATATTAATATTTAAATGTGAAAATGGCTAGCCCAGCTATTCTTTTTTTGCGGAATACCCAACCGAGGTCAACTTGTTATTCTCTGGGACGCATTAGACTTGCCAAGAAAATGGGCTTTAAGAAATAATAAATGGGCTATAATTAAAAAATTAGTTGTAAATATAAAAAAACGCACTGAACAGGTACATTTTTTATTCTTCTAAAAAAGGTAATTTTTTAAATTTCATTACTTGTTGCGCGCGCAAAATTTCATTGGATTTTTACTTAATACAAACTTATTTTGAAATTTTATTTAATCTGACTCTAAATTTTGGGTTAAAAATATTTCGGATCCCATCAAAATGTTGGAAATTTTTTTGATTTTTTTTGAGTGGTTGGCTGAAATTATTAACAAAGTCCTGGCTTGAAAATGGGTTGTAGTTTTAACAAATATTAAATGGGCTAAGTAAATTCCAATATAATTAAAAATACAAATCATAGATGGGATATATGTTCTCTGCCACAGATGTGATGGTCACTTGTGGGCCTACTAAGTTGACGCATACGCAAGGCTTTATCAACTTATAGTCAACACACATCCCTGAAAAAACCTATAGTCAACACACGATTCTATAAGCAGTGGTCGTTGGATGTCCATCTAACGGTTGTGGTGCTTCTTCAACCTCGGATATTCATGCTTCAGCCGCCCAAACCACCGCTGGTGGTACCGCCTGCTACTGCCTCCCGTGGCCGGTCATGCTGCTTCTTCAACCTCTGTTCTTGCTCCTGTCTCCCATGGCGGCACTGCTGTCACGCACCCGAACCAGCCAAGTTTATCACTCCTCTCCATCTTCGACTCCATTGTCGCATCTTCCCCATCTCTGGGTCGTTCTAGTCTAGGGCCTCGCCGTCATCCACCGGCCTTGGTGCGCTCGACATGGTGTGGTCAACATGATCAACAAACAAGAGTCATCGGAAGATGACTGTACGTGAGAGGCTGACAGTGGGGACACACCAAACCCATGGACGCATGCATTCAACTACATCCTTTTTACCTTGAAAAATAATGTTTTCTCCCCCTGACAGCTGGGACCCACCAGCTACATCTTCGCACGCAAGGAAGTGCGTCCTTTTTACAGGCAAAAAAATGATTCCTCCCCTGACACTGGGATCCAGCAGCTATATCTTTGCACGCAAGGAAGTGCGTCCTTATCCTCCCTGACAGCTGGGACTCACCCGGTCGAAGCATACATAGCGTTGTTTGTCTTGTCGTGAAGGTGTACGTACATATTGGTCGATCAGTCACTCTGCAACGATGAACCATGGCCGAGTAA